>NW_026892911.1:487500-495000 GCF_033815535.1 Pezoporus flaviventris
AAAGCGAGGAGCGACAGCAATGATGGTGACACCGTTGCAAAGCTGACTGTGTGCTGAAGATGCCCAGCACATGCTTTCCCTCCTGGCTCTTCGGATCTGGGAGCAGAAGCCTGACGTTCGTGCTCTAATCGCTGTGCTACTTGGCAGCTCAGAGCAAGCTCCGTAGAGGTTGCATTCGAGTGGACTTTTAGGTATGAAAGCGAGGAGCGACAGCAATGATGGAGGCACTGTTGCAAAGCTCACTGTGTGCTGAAGATGCCCAGCACATGCTTTCCCTCCTGGCTCCTCCACTGTGCTAGCAGACAGCAACCGTTCGTGCTCTACTCACTGTGCAGCTGGGCAGCCGAGAGCAAGCTCCGAAGAGGGTGCATTCAAATGGACGTTTAGGTATGAAAGCGAGGAGCGACAACAATGATGGTGACACCGTTGCAAAGCTGACTGTGTGCTGAAGATGCCCAGCACATGCTTTCCCTCCTGGCTCTTCGGCTCTAAGAGCAGAGGCCAGACGTTCGTGCTCTACTGACGGTGCTGCTGGGCAGCCAAGAGCAACGAGCAGAGAAGTTGGATTCAAATGAACTTCTCGGTATGAAACCGAGGAGCGACTGCAATGATGGTGACACTGTTGCAAAGCTGACTGTGTGCTGAAGATGCCCAGCACATGTTTTCCATCCTGGCTCTTCGGCTCTAAGTGCAGAGGCCAGACGTTCGTGCTCTAATCGCTGTGCTACTTGGCAGCTCACAGCAAGCTCCGTAGAGGTTGTGTTCGAGTGTACTTTTAGGTATGAAACCGAGGAGCGACAGCAATGATGGAGGCACTGTTGCAAAGCTGACTGTGTGCAGAAGATTCAGAGCACCAGCTGTCCCTACTGGCTCTTCGATCGTGGGAGCAGACGGCAACTGTTCGTGCTCTACACACTGTGATGCTGGGCAGCCGAGAGCAAACTCCGAAGAGGGTGCATTCAAATGGACCTTTAGGTATGAAAGCGAGGAGCGACAGCAATGATGGTGACACCGTTGCAAAGCTGACTGTGTGCTGAAGATGCCCAGCACATGCTTTCCCTCCCGGCTCTTCGGATCTGGAGCAGAAGCCAGAAGTTCGAGCACTAATCGCTGTGCTACTGGGCAGCTGAGAAGCAGCTTTGGAGAGGTTGCATTCAAATGTACTTTTAGGTATGAAACCGAGGAGTGACAGCAATAATGGTGACAGCATTGCAAAGCTGACTGTGTGCTGAAGATGCGCAGCACATGCTTTCCCTCCTGGCTCTTCGGCTCTGGGAGCAGACGGCAACCGTTCGTGCTCTACTCACTGTGCAGATCGGCAGCCGAGAGCAAGCTCCGAAGAGGGTGCATTCAAATGGACCTTTAGGTATGAAAGCGAGGAGCGACAGCAATGATGGTGACACCGTTGCAAAGCTGACTGTGTGCTGAAGATGCCCAGCACATGCTTTCCTTCCTGGCTCTTCGGCTCTGGGAGCAGAGGCCAGACGTTCGTGCACTACTGACTGTGCCGCTGGACAGCCAAGAGCAATGAGCGGAGAAGGTGGATTCAAATGAACTTCTAGGTATGAAAGCGAAAAGCGTCAGCAATGATGTAGGCACTGTTGCAAAGCTGACTGTGTGCTGAAGATGCCCAGCACATGCTTTCCCTCCTGGCTCCTCCACTGTGCTAGCAGAGGGCAACAGTTCGTGCTCTACTCACTGTGCTGCTGGGCAGCCGAGAGCAAGCTCCGAAGAGGGTGCATTCAAATGGACCTTTAGGTATGAAAGCGAGGAGCGACAGCAATGATGGTGACACCGTTGCAAAGCTGACTGTGTGCTGAAGATGCCCAGCACATGCTTTCCCTCCCGGCTCTTCGGATCTGGGAGCAGAAGCCAGAAGTTCGTGCACTAATCGCTGTGCGACTGGGCAGCTGAGAAGCAGCTTTGGAGAGGTTGCATTCAAATGTACTTTTAGGTATGAAACCGAGGAGTGACAGCAATAATGGTGACAGCATTGCAAAGCTGACTGTGTACTGAAGATGCGCAGCACATGCTTTCCCTCCTGGCTCTTCGACTGTGGGAGCTGACGACAACCGTTCGTGCTCTACTCACTGTGCTGCTGTGCAGCCGAGAGCAAGCTCTGAAGAGGGTGCATTCAAATGGACCTTTAGGTATGAAAGCGAGGAGCGACAGCAATGATGGTGACACCGTTGCAAAGCTGACTGCGTGCTGAAGATGCCCAGCACATGCTTTCCCTCCTGGCTCTTCGGATCTGGGAGCAGAAGCCAGACGTTCGTGCACTAATCGCTCTGCACCTGTGCAGCCGACAACAAGCTTCGGAGAGGTTGCACTCAAATGGACTTTTAAGTATGAAACCGAGGAGCGACCACAATGATGGTGACACCGTTGCAGAGTGACTGTGTGCTGAAGATGCCCAGCACATGTTTTCTATCCTGGCTCTTCGGCTCTAAGAGCAGAGGCCAGACGTTCATGCACTAATCACTGTGCCCCTGGGCAGCCGAGAACAAGCTTTGGAGACGTTGCATTCAAATGGACTTTTACATATGAAACCGAGGAGCGACAGCAATGATGGTGACACCGTTGCAAAGCTGACTGTGTGCTGAAGAGTCCCAGCACATGCTTTCCCTCCGGGCTCTTCGGCTCTGGGAGCAGAGGCCAGACGTTCATGCTCTACTGACTGTGCTGCTGGGCAGCCATGAGCAACGAGCAGAGAAGTTGGATTCAAATGAACTTCTAGGTATGAAAGTGAGGAGCGACAGCAATGATGGACGCACTGGGTCAAAGCTGACTGTGTGCAGAAGATTCAGAGCACCAGCTTTCCCTCCGGGCTCTTCGACTGTGGGAGCAGACGGCAACTGTTCGTGCTCTACTCACTGTGCAGCTGGGCAGACGAGAGCAAGCTCCGAAGAGGGTGCATTCAAATGGACCTTTAGGTATGACACCGAGGAGCGACAGCAATGATGGTGACACCGTTGTAAAGCTGACTGTGTGCTGAAGATGCCCAGCACATGCTTTCCCTCCTGGCTCTTCACCTCTGGCAGCAGACGGCAACCGTTCCTGCTCTACTCACTGTGCTGCTGGGCAGCCGAGAGCAAGCTCCGAAGAGGGTGCATTCAAATGTACTTTTAGGTATGAAACCGAGGAGTGACAGCAATAATGGTGACAGCATTGAAAAGCTGACTGTGTGATGAAGATGCCCCGCACATGCTTTCCCTCCTGGCTCTTCGACTGTGGGAGCAGACGGCAACCCTAACCCTAACCCTAACCCTAACCCTAACCCTAACCCTAACCCAAACCTAACCCTAACCCTAACCCTAACCCTACCCCTAACCCTAAGCCTACCCCTAACCCTAACCCTAAACCTAAACCTAAACCTAACCCTAACCCTAAACGTAACCCTAACCCAACCCTAACCCTTAGCCTAACCCTAACCCTACCCCTAGCCCTAACCCTAACCCTAAACCAAACCATAACCCTAACCCTAACCCTAACTCCTAACCCTAACCCTAACCCTAACCCAAACCCTAACCCCTAACCTTAACCCCTAACCCTAACCCTAACACTAACCCTAACCCTAACCATAACCTTTCACCAGCTTTCCCTCCTGGCTCTTCGATTGTGGGAGCAGACGGCAACCGTTCGTCCTCTACTCACTGTGCAGCTGGGCAGCCGAGAGCAAGCTCCGAAGAGGGTGCATTCAAATGGACCTTTAGGTATGAAAGCGAGGAGCGACAGCAATGATGGTGACACCGTTGCAAAGCTGACTGTGTGCTGAAGATGCCCAGCACATGCTTTCCCTCCTGGCTCTTCGGATCTGGGAGCAGAAGCCAGACCTTCGTGCACTAATCGTTCTGCCACTGGGCAGCCGAGAACAAGCTTCAGAGAGGTTGCACTCAAATGGACTTTTAAGTATGAAAGCGAGGAGCGACAGCAATGATGGTGACACCGTTGCAAAGCTGACTGTGTGCTGAAGATGCCCAGCACATGCTTTCCCTCCTGGCTCTTCGGCTCTGGGAGCAGAGGCCAGACGTTCGTGCTCTAATCGCTGTGCTACTTGGCAGCTCAGAGCAAGCTCCGTAGAGGTTGCATTCGAGTGGACTTTTAGGTATGAAAGCGAGGAGCGACAGCAATGATGGTGAAACCGTTGCAAAGCTAACTGTGGGCTTAAGATGCCCAGCACATGGTTTCCCTCCTGGCTCTTCGACTGTGGGAGCAGACGGCAACCGTTCGTGCTCTACTCACTGTGCTGCTGGGCAGCCGAGAGCAAGCTCCGAAGAGGGTGCATTCAAACGACCTTTAGGTATGAAAGCGAGGAGCGACAGCAATGATGGTGACACCGTTGCAAAGCTGACTGTGTGCTGAAGACACCCAGCACATGCTTTCCCTCCTGGCTCTTCGGCTCTGAGAGCAGAGGCCAGAGGTTCGTGCTCTACTGACTGTGCTGCTGGGCAGCCAAGAGCAACGAGCAGAGAAGTTGGATTCAAATGAACTTCTCGGTATGAAACCGAGGAGCGACAGCAATGATGGTGACACCGTTGCAAAGCTGACTGTGTACTGAAGATGCCCAGCACATGTTTTCCATCCTGGCTCTTCGGCTCTAGGAGCAGAGGCCAGACGTTCATGCACTAATCACTGTGCCCCTGGGCAGCCGAGAACAAGCTTTAAAGACGTTGCATTCAAATGGACGTTTACATATGAAACCGAGGAGCGACAGCAATGATGGTGACACCGTTGCAAAGCTGACTGTGTGCTGAAGAGTCCCAGCACATGCTTTCCCTCCGGGCTCTTCGGCTCTGGGAGCAGAGGCCAGACGTTCGTGCTCTACTGACTGTGCCGCTGGACAGCCAAGAGCAATGAGCGGAGAAGGTGGATTCAAATGACCTTCTAGGTATGAAAGTGAAAAGCGTCAGCAATGATGGAGGCACTGTTGCAAAGCTGACTGTGTGCTGAAGATGCCCAGCACATGCTTTCCCTCCTGGCTCCTCCACTGTGCTAGCAGACGGCAACCGTTCGTGCTCTACAAACCGTGCTGCTGGGCAGCCGAGAGCAAGCTCCGAAGAGGGTGCATTCAAATGGACCTTTAGGTATGAAAGCGAGGAGCGACAGCAATGATGGTGACACCGTTGCAAAGCTGACTGTGTGCTGAAGATGCCCAGCACATGCTTTCCCTCCCGGCTCATCGGATCTGGGAGCAGAAGCCAGAAGTTCGTGCACTAATCGCTGTGCTACTGGGCAGCTGAGAAGCAGCTTTGGAGAGGTTGCATTCAAATGTACTTTTAGGTATGAAACCGAGGAGTGACAGCAATAATGGTGACAGCATTGCAAAGCTGACTGTGTGCTGAAGATGCCCCGCACATGCTTTCCCTCCTGGCTCTTCGACTGTGGGAGCAGACGGCAACCCTAACCCTAAGCCTAACCCTAACCCCAACCCAACCCTAACCCTAAGCCTAACCCTAACCCTACCCCTAACCCTAACCCTAACCCTAAACCTAACCATAACCCTAACCCTAACCCTAACCCCTAACACTAACCCTAACCCTAACCCCTAACCCTAACCCCTAACCCTAACCCTAACCCTAACCCTAACTCTAACCCTAAGCTTTCACCAGCTTTCCCTCCTGGCTCTTCGATTGTGGGAGCAGACGGCAACTGTTCGTGCTCTACTCACTGTGCAGCTGGGCAGCCGAGAGCAAGCTCCGAAGAGGGTGCATTCAAATGGACCTTTAGGTATGAAAGCGAGGAGCGACAGCAATGATGGTGACACCGTTGCAAAGCTGACTGTGTGCTGAAGATGCCCAGCACATGCTTTCCCTCCTGGCTCTTCGACTGTGGGAGCAGACGGCAACCGTTCGTGCTCTACTCACTGTGCTGCTGGGCAGCCGAGAGCAAGCTCCGAAGAGGGTGCTTTCAAATGGACGTTTAGGTATGAAAGCGAGGAGCGACAGCAATGATGGTGACACCGTTGCAAAGCTGACTGTGTACTGAAGATGCCCAGCACATGTTTTCCATCCTGGCTCTTCGGCTCTAAGAGCAGAGGCCAGACGTTCATGCACTAATCACTGTGACCCTGGGCAGCCGAGAACAAGCTTTGTAGACGTTGCATTCAAATGGACTTTTAAGTATGAAACCGAGGATCGACAGCAATGATGGTGACACCGTTGCAAAGCTGACTGTGTGCTGAAGATGCCCAGCACATGCTTTCCCTCCTAGCTCTTCGGCTCTGGGAGCAGAGGCCAGACGTTCGTGCTCTAATCGCTGTGCTACTTGGCAGCT
This sequence comes from Pezoporus flaviventris, assembly GCF_033815535.1. NCBI lineage: Eukaryota > Metazoa > Chordata > Aves > Psittaciformes > Psittacidae > Pezoporus > Pezoporus flaviventris. Next base: position 493,774 of record NW_026892911.1, read on the forward strand.
CAGAGCAAGCTCTGTAGAGGTTGCATTCGAGTGGACTTTTAGGTATGAAACCGAGGAGCGACAGCAATGATGGTGACACCGTTGGAAAGCTAACTGTGTGCTGAAGATGCCCAGCACATGCTTTCCCTCCTGGCTCTTCGACTGTGGGAGCAGACGGCAACCGTTCGTGCTCTACTCGCTGTGCTGCTGGGCAGCAGAGAGCAAGCTCCGAAGAGGGTGCATTCAAATGGACCTTTAGGTATGAAAGCGAGGAGCGACAGCAATGTTGGTGACACCGTTGCAAAGCTGATTGTGTGCTGAAGATGCCCAGCACATGCTTTCCTTCCTGGCTCTTCGGCTCTGGTAGCAGAGGCCAGACGTTCGTGCTCTACTGACTGTGCCGCTGGACAGCCAAGAGCAATGAGCGGAGAAGGTAGTTTCAAATGAACTTCTAGGTATGAAAGTGAAAAGCGTCAGCAATGATGGAGGCACTGTTGCAAAGCTGACTGTGTGCTGAAGATGCCCAGCACATGCTTTCCCTCCTGGCTCCTCCACTGTGCTAGCAGACGGCAACCGTTCGTGCTCTACTCACTGTGCTGCTGGGCAGCCGAGAGCAAGCTCCGAAGAGGGTCCATTCAAATGGACCTTTAGGTATGAAAGCGAGGAGCGACAGCAATGATGGTGACACCGTTGCAAAGCTGACTGTGTGCTGAAGATACCCAGCACATGCTTTCCCTCCCGGCTCTTCGGATCTGGGAGCAGAAGCCAGAAGTTCGTGCACTAATCGCGGTGCTTCTGGGCAGCTGAGAAGCAGCTTTGGAGAGGTTGCATTCAAATGTACTTTTAGGTATGAAACCGAGGAGTGACAGCAATAATGGTGACAGCATTGCAAAGCTGACTGTGTGCTGAAGATGCCCCGCACATGCTTTCCCTCCTGGCTCTTCGACTGTGGGAGCAGACGGCAACCCTAACCCTAACCCTAACCCTAACCCTAACCCTAACCCAAACCTAACCCTAACCCTACCCCTAACCCTAACCCTAACCCTAAACCTAACCGTCCCCCTAACTCTAACTTTAACCCTAAACCGAAACATAACCCTAACCCTAACCCTAACCCTACCCCTAACCCTAACCCTAACCCTAAACCTAACCATAACCCTAACCCTAACCCTAACCCCTAACCCTAACCCTAACCCCTAACACTAACCCCTAACCCTAACCCTAACCCTAACCCTAACCCTAACCCCT
>NW_026892911.1:502500-524617 GCF_033815535.1 Pezoporus flaviventris
GAAGATGCCCCGCACATGCTTTCCCTCCTGGCTCTTCGACTGTGGGAGCAGACGGCAACCCTAACCCTAACCCTAACCCCAACCCAACCCTAACCCTAAGCCTAACCCTAACCCTACCCCTAACCCTAACCCTAACCCTAAACCTAACCATAACCCTAACACTAACCCTAACCCCTAACACTAACCCTAACCCTAACCCCTAACCCTAACTCCTAACCCTAACCCTAACCCTAACCCTAACCCTAACTCTAACCCTAAGCTTTCACCAGCTTTCTCTCCTGGCTCTTCGATTGTGGGAGCAGACGGCAACTGTTCGTGCTCTACTCACTGTGCAGCTGGGCAGCCGAGAGCAAGCTCCGAAGAGGGTGCATTCAAATGGACCTTTAGGTATGAAAGCGAGGAGCGACAGCAATGATGGTGACACCGTTGCAAAGCTGACTGTGTGCTGAAGATGCCCAGCACATGCTTTCCCTCCTGGCTCTTCGACTGTGGGAGCAGACGGCAACCGTTCGTGCTCTACTCACTGTGCTGCTGGGCAGCCGAGAGCAAGCTCCGAAGAGGGTGCTTTCAAATGGACGTTTAGGTATGAAAGCGAGGAGCGACAGCAATGATGGTGACACCGTTGCAAAGCTGACGTTGTACTGAAGATGCCCAGCACATGTTTTCCATCCTGGCTCTTCGGCTCTAAGAGCAGAGGCCAGACGTTCATGCACTAATCACTGTGCCCCTGGGCAGCCGAGAACAAGCTTTGGAGACGTTGCATTCAAATGGACTTTTACATATGAAACCCAGGAGCGACAGCAATGATGGTGACACCGTTGCAAAGCTGACTGTGTGCTGAAGATGCCCAGCACATGCTTTCCCTCCGGGCTCTTCGGCTCTGGGAGCAGAGGCCAGACGTTCGTGCTCTACTGACTGTGCCGCTGGACAGCCAAGAGCAATGAGCGGAGAAGGTGGATTCAAATGAACTTCTAGGTGTGAAAGTGAAAAGCGTCAGCAATGATGGAGGCACTGTTGCAAAGCTGACTGTGTGCTGAAGATGCCCAGCACATGCTTTCCCTCCTGGCTCCTCCGCTGTGCTAGCAGACGGCAACCGTTCGTGCTCTACTCACTGTGCTGCTGGGCAGCCGAGAGCAAGCTCCGAAGAGGGTGCATTTAGGTATGAAAGCGAGGAGCGACAGCAATGATGGTGACACCGTTGCAAAGCTGACTGTGTGCTGAAGATGCCCAGCACATGCTTTCCCTCCCGGCTCTTCGGATCTGGGAGCAGAAGCCAGAAGTTCGTGCACTAATCGCTGTGCTACTGGGCAGCTGAGAAGCAGCTTTGGAGAGGTTGCATTCAAATGTACTTTCAGGTATGAAACCGAGGAGTGACAGCAATAATGGTGACAGCATTGCAAAGCTGACTGTGTGCTGAAGATGCCCCACACATGATTTCCCTCCTGGCTCTTCGACTGTGGGAGCAGACGGCAACCCTAACCCTAACCCTAACCCTAACCCTAACTCTAACCCTAACCCTAACCCTACCCCTAACCCTAACCCTAACCCTAACCCTAACCCTAACCCTAAACCTAACCGTACCCCTAACCCTAACTTTAACCCTAAACCTAACCATAACCCTAACCCTAACCCTACCCCTAACCCTAACCCTAACCCTAAACCTAACCATAACCCTAACCCTAACCTTAACCCCTAACCCTAACCCTAACCCCTAACACTAACCCCTAACCCTAACCCTAACCCTAACCATACCCCTAACCCCTAACCCTAACCCTAACCCTAACCCTAACCCTAACCCTAAGCTTTCACCAGCTTTCCCTCCTGGCTCTTCGATTGTGGGAGCAGACGGCAACTGTTCGTGCTCTACTCACTGTGCAGCTGGGCAGCCGAGAGCAAGCTCCGAAGAGGGTGCATTCAAATGGACCTTTAGGTATGAAAGCGAGGAGCGACAGCAATGATGGTGACCCCGTTGCAAAGCTGACTGTGTGCTGAAGATGCCCAGCACATGCTTTCCCTCCTGGCTCTTCGGATCTGGGAGCAGAAGCCAGACGTTCGTGCACTAATCGTTCTGACCCTGGGCAGCCGAGAACAAGCTTCAGAGAGGTTGCACTCAAATGGACTTTTAAGTATGAAACCGAGGAGCGACAGCAATGATGGTGACACCGTTGCAAAGCTGACTGTGTGCTGAAGATACCCAGCACATGTTTTCCCTCCTAGCTCTTCGGCTCTGGGAGCAGAGGCCAGACGTTCGTGCTCTAATCGCTGTGCTACTTGGCAGCTCAGAGCAAGCTCCGTAGAGGTTGCATTCGAGTGGACTTTTAGGTATGAAACCGAGGAGCGACAGCAATGATGGTGACACCGTTGCAAAGCTAACTGTGTGCTGAAGATGCCCAGCACATGCTTTCCCTCCTGGCTCTTCGACTGTGGGAGCAGACTGCAACCGTTCGTGCTCTACTCACTGTGCTGCTGGGCAGCCGAGAGGAAGCTCCGAAGAGGGTGCTTTCAAGTGGACGTTTAGGTATGAAAGCGAGGAGCGACAGCAATGATGGTGACACCGTTGCAAAGCTGACTGTGTGCTGAAGATGCCCAGCACATGCTTTCCCTCCTGGCTCTTCGGCTCTGGGAGCAGAGGCCAGAAGTTCGTGCACTAATCGCTGAGCTACTGGGCAGCTGAGAAGCAGCTTTGGAGAGGTTGCATTCAAATGTACTTTTAGGTATGAAACCGAGGAGTGACAGCAATAATGGTGACAGCATTGAAAAGCTGACTGTGTGCTGAAGATGCCCCGCACATGCTTTCCCTCGTGGCTCTTCGACTGTGGGAGAAGACGACAACCGTTCGTGCTCTCCTCACTGTGCTGCTGGGCAGCCGAGAGCAAGCTGTGAAGAGGGTGCATTCAAATGGACCTTTAGGTATGACACCGAGGAGCGACAGCAATGATGGTGACACCGTTGCAAAGCTGACTGTGTGCTGAAGATGCCCAGCACATGCTTTCCCTGCTGGCTCTTCGGATCTGGGAGCATAAGCCATACGTTCGTGCACTACTCGCTCTTCCCTGGGCAGCCGAGAACAAGCTTCGGAGAGGTTGCACTCAAATGGACTTTTAAGTATGAAACCGAGGAGCGACAGCAATGATGGTGACACCGTTGCAAAGCTGACTGTGTGCTGAAGATGCGCAGCACATGCTTTCCCTCCTGGCTCTTCGACTGTGGGAGCAGAAGCCAGACCTTCGTGCACTAATCGTTCTGCCCCTGGGCAGCCGAGGACAAGCTTCAGAGAGGTTGCACTCAAATGGACTTTTAAGTATGAAAGCGAGGAGCGACAGCAATGATGGTGACACCGTTGCAAAGCTGACTGTGTGCTGAAGATGCCCAGCACCAGCTTTCCCTACTGGCTCTTCGATTGTGGGAGCAGACGGCAACCGTTCGTGCTCTACTCACTGTGCTGCTGGGCAGCCGAGAGCAAGCTCCGAAGAGGGTGCATTCAAATGGACCTTTAGGTATGAAAGCGAGGAGCGACAGCAATGATGGTGACACCGTTGCAAAGCTGACTGTGTGCTGAAGATGCCCAGCACATGCTTTCCCTCCCGGCTCTTCGGATCTGGGAGCAGAAGCCAGAAGTTCGTGCACTAACCGCTGTGCTACCGGGCAGATGAGAAGCAGCTTTGTAGACGTTGCATTCAAATGTACTTTTAGGTATGAAACCGAGGAGTGACAGCAATAATGGTGACGGCATTGCAAAGCTGACTGTGTGCTGAAGATGCCCCGCACATGCTTTCCCTCCTGGCTCTTCGACTGTGGGAGCAGACAGTAACCCTAACCCTAACCCTAACCCTAACCCTAACCCTAACCCTACCCCTAACACTAACACTAACCCTAAACCTTACCATAACCCTAACCCTAACCCTAACCCCTAACCCTAACCCTAACCCTAAGCCTAACCCTAACCCCTAACCCTAACCCCTAACCCTAACCCTAACCCTAACCCTAACCCTAACCCTAAGCTTTCACCAGCTTTCCCTCCTGGCTCTTCGATTGTGGGAGCAGACGGCAACCGTTCGTGCTCTACTCACTGTGCAGCTGGGCAGCCGAGAGCAAGCTCCGAAGAGGGTGCATTCAAATGGACCTTTAGGTATGAAAGCAAGGAGCGACAGCAATGATGGTGACACCGTTTCAAAGCTGACTGTGTGCTGAAGATGCCCAGCACATGCTTTCCCTCCTGGCTCTTCGGATCTGGGAGCAGAGGCCAGACGTTCATGCTCTACTGACTGTGCTGCTGGGCAGCCAAGAGCAACGAGCAGAAAAGTTGGATTCAAATGAACTTCTAGGTATGAAAGTGAGGAGCGACAGCAATGATGGATGCACTGGGTCAAAGCTGACTGAGTGCAGAAGATTCAGAGCACCAGCTTTCCCTCCTGGCTCTTCGATTGTGGGAGCAGACGGCAACTGTTCGTGCTCTACTCACTGTGCTGCTGGGCAGCCGAGAGCAAGCTCCGAAGAGGGTGCATTCAAATGGACCTTTAGGTATGACACCGAGGAGCGACAGCAATGATGGTGGCACCGTGTTGGAGTCGCGGGAGACAAGCCTCATGCTCTCATGGTCAGCAAGTCTCTTTTATTTAGCAAGATACAACCCTTTTTATAGCCTGCAGTGTTAGATACATTTCCTGCTAGGATACAGCAAAATCATTGGTCAGCCCGTGCTGACGCAGGGGCCTCCCAAGGAACCGTGACCGCCTCCTGCTTCAACATGCCTCGACATGTCCCAGCTTGTCCCAGCTTGCCCAAGCATTACCGTTGCGCCATCTCAGCAAGATGGCGCTATCTCAGCAAGATGTACATCCTGTTTCTTGAGCAACTCAGGGTGAACATTAACCACAAGATTACCGTAGCCTTGAGGCCTATATTTCCACCAGCTGCACAGTATCATGACCTCTGTTACTTAGCCATTCTGTTGTTAAGCTCTCTACACTTCCCCTGTTTTCTTTAGTAGCAAGCATAGCCATATTATGATTAAAGGTATTCGATATCATTTTTTGCAAACACTGCATAATACATGGTAAAAGCAAAATTGCAAGCAAGATTATAGCCAACACCAAAACAATTTTTTCTATCAAAGTAATTAACCATGGAGATAATCCAAAGGACGCTAACCAGTTTGTGAAAGGATCACTTGTCTCTTGTAATTTTCGCATATTGTCTTTCAATAGCGCCAATTACTTATGAATGGAATTAGAGTGATCAGAGAGACTCATACAACACATTCCATCAAACTCTTCACATCCATGTCCCTGTTCCAACAACAAAAGGTTCTGCAGGCAGTTTCTTATTAGCAACTAGCTAGTAAATACAGGTGGTTTTATACACAAAATCACAACCTCTAATATAGCTACTTTACAAGCACACATATTCAGGATGTTACTTTTCAGTTGCCCCCAAGTGATGTTTTGCAGTTATTTGTTCTTTCTCTTCCTCTATCTCATTCTGCTTGGGGTAATCACGGTCAGCTCCTGTAGCTGAGGCATCAGGTTTATCCATTCGTCTGTCCAGCTCATGGCAAGGCTTGACAAACTTTGCAGGCAGTCACCATGGACCTGTAGGCAGGAGGACACAAATATACCCCCTCCCCCAGGTTATCAGTTCTTCAGAAGTAGACAGGTTAGACAGGTTAAGTGCAGCATCATTACTCTCTCTCTTCCCCCCTCTTTTTTTTTTTTTTTTTTTTTTTTTTTTGTAGTCCCTGCAAAAGCCATCATTACTCCCACTACAGTCCCACGTACAGAACAAGGACCCTGTGGAGACTAACAGCAAACCAGCTCCGAGAAGCATCACTGCAGTGCGAGGTGGCAGGCTCAAACTTAGCAGGCGTCCCCGCAGAGGCTCTGCCTCCCCCACATCGTATGAGGCTTGGGCTTTTATACTGAGAAAAATGCACACTCATTCCGACACAGGTGGCCAGCCTGTGCTGGAAGAAGTGGCCAGCAGTATCTACAGAGGTCTCCAAGGGTTGATAGAAACCTGGTCATACTTATATTTACCAACTTCTAGTACATGAGTATCACAGAGAAACTGTATGGGCTCTCCCTGTCAATTGCAAGAAAAAATCATAACATATAGAGCTTCCCACTCTTTAGCCCCCTGCTGTGTAGTAAACATAGGATATGCAAAGATGCCCATTGCAGAAAATTCCCCAGTAATGATCACATATTTGGTTACCCATTGTTACAACTGAGCGTCTCCAGGGCCAGTAAGTCTGAGCAGACCGACCCGGGAGACCAAGAGTCAGGGTCTGGAAACAGAGGATATAAATCTGGCTCGGATTCAGGGGATTCGGGGGCTGATCCTTCATTTTTTCACTCTACGGCGTAGTGGGTTGGAGAGGCTCGCGGTTCCTTTAAATCTCCCGCTAGCGCATGATCCCTATTTTCTACTGCGTGCTTCACAGTGGCGCCGCAATCGATCCGGCGCCGAGGCACCGCCCTCTTTCTTTCGGATTCCTCGACATTTATCATGCGTATACCTTCTAATATACTTTCTCTGTCCTTTTCAAAGTCCCTACTTTCGGAACTGGGGTGGTGGGGGAGCAGGGGGTTACACCTCCTCCGCGGCACCTTCTGATGGAGGGGGAGAAAAGGAAGGGAGGGGGGTGGGGGGGGAGGGGAAACCCTGTGCTCTCGCGAGTTGGGGGGGGGGGAACGCGTTGTAATCTTCCCCCGGTTTCAACCGACCGGGCACGTCTGTTCCTAGTTTCTTCGTTGCTACCGCGGCAGTTTTCTTTTCTGCCTTGTATCTTTTTATACAGTTCATTACTTCCCTCCGTGGTTTACCGAGTTTCTTTGCCTTTTTATAATCATTAAGCACTGAGTCAAATAGTTCATCACCAAACTTTCGCCACTCACTCTCCTCAAATATTGTATTAGGATCTGCAAAAAAAATCTCTTAGCCTTCCCTAGCCACTAGACCTGCTAGCTGCTTTAGAGTCTCAGGCTCAATTCCCTGCTTTTATAAAAAGCACTGTAAAAAGTTCAGGGCTCAGTTCCCCGCTTTTATAAAAAGCACTGTAATAAGTCCAGGGCTACCTCTCGGTCCATTTTCATGGCCAGCCTTTTCCAGATCGTCTTCTTCTGGGTCGTCCTGTAACCTCGGTCTCCGGATCGGCCTCCCGACGCAGCAGTGTCTGGTTCGCCCCAGCGGCGGATTCTTTCGGTTAGCCGAAGCACCCGGGTCCGTCACGCCACCGCAGCAGCATTGCCTGCGCTTCCCGGCCGCTGCCGCCGGCGCCGCTCACTCGCCGTTCCGGGTCCCCGTCGACCGGGGCCCTGTATCCCGGGTCCCCGTTGGCCGGGGCCCTGTATTCCGGGTCCCCGTATTCCGGGTACTTATCAAAATCTAAGCCTTTTACCCCCCGATGACGGAGGAAGGCAGTGAAAAGATCATACGCTGCTTGCCTGTCCATATTTACCGGATCCGTTGCACCCTCCAGGCGTCGGCAACGCGTAGCAGCAGAGCCAGCCGATGCTGCGCTCTGGGCCAAAGCAGAAAGCAAGCAGCCCACCGATGTGTCACTGCAGTCCTGCAGAAGCCGTCTTTATGTCGAGACCTGCACCCAACGCAACTCCTCTAGGCAGAAGGAGGGATCCCCGTTCCCTGTTCGGGTCCCTGTTCGGGCGCCAATTGTTGGAGTCACGGGAGACAAGCCTCATGCTCTCATGGTCAGCAAGTCTCGTTTATTTAGCAAGATACAACCCTTTTTATAGCCTGCAGTGTTAGATACATTTCCTGCTAGGATACAGCAAAATCATTGGTCAGCCCGTGCTGACGCAGGGGCCTCCCAAGCAACCGTGACCGCCTCCTGCTTCAACATGCCTCGACATGTCCCAGCTTGTCCCAGCTTGCCCAAGCATTACCGTTGCGCCATCTCAGCAAGATGGCGCTATCTAAGCAAGATGTACATCCTGTTTCTTGAGCAACTCAGGGTGAACATTAACCACAAGATTACCGTAGCCTTGAGGCCTATATTTCCACCAGCTGCACAGTATCATGACCTCTGTTACTTAGCCATTCTGTTGTTAAGCTCTCTACAACACCGTTGCAAAGCTGACTGTGTGCTGAAGATGCCCAGCACATGCTTTCCCTCCTGGCTCTTCGGCTCTGGCAGCAGACGCCAAACCGTTCGTGCTCTACTCACTGTGCTGCTCGGCAGCCGAGAGAAAGCTCCGAAGAGGGTGCATTCAAATGGACGTTTAGGTATGAAAGCGAGGAGCGACAGCAATGATGGTGACACCGTTGCAAAGCTGACTGTGTGCTGAAGATGCCCAGCACATGCTTTCCTTCCTGGCTCTTCGGCTCTGGGAGCAGAGGCCAGACGTTCGTGCTCTACTGACTGTGCCGCTGGACAGCCAAGAGCAATGAGCGGAGAAGGTGGATTCAAATGAACTTCTAGGTATGAAAGTGAAAAGCGTCAGCAATGATGGAGGCACTGTTGCAAAGCTGACTGTGTGCTGAAGATGCCCAGCACATGCTTTCCCTCCTGGCTCCTCCACTGTGCTAGAAGACGGCAACCGTTCGTGCTCTACTCACTGTGCTGGTGGGCAGCCGAGAGCAAGCTCCGAAGAGGGTGCATTCAAATGGACCTTTAGGTATGAAAGCGAAGAGCGACAGCAATGATGGTGACACCGTTGCAAAGCTGACTGTGTGCTGAAGATGCCCAGCACATGCTTTCCCTCCTGCCTCTTCGACTGTGGGAGCAGACGGCAACCCTAACCCTAACCCTAACCCTAACCCTAACCCTAACCCAACCGTACCCTAACCCTAACCCAACCCTAACCCTAACCCTAACCCTACCCCTAACCCTAACCCTAACCCTAAACCTAACCCTAACCCCTAAACATAACCCTAACCCTAACCCTAACCCCTAACCCTAACCCCTAACCCTAACCCTAACCCTAAGCTTTCACCAGCTTTCCCTCCTGGCATTTCGATTGTGGGAGCAGACGGCAACTGTTCATGCTCTACTCACTGTGCAGCTGAGCAGCCGAGAGCAAGCTCCGAAGAGGGTGCATTCAAATGGACCTTTAGGTATGAAAGCGAGGAGCAACAGCAATGATGGTGACACCGTTGCAAAGCTGACTGTGTGCTGAAGATGCCCAGCACATGCTTTCCCTCCTGGCTCTTCGGATCTGGGAGCAGAAGCCAGACGTTCGTGCACTAATCGTTCTGCCCCTGGGCAGCCGAGAACAAGCTTCGGAGAGGTTGCACTCAAATGGACTTTTAAGTATGAAAGCGAGGAGCGACAGCAATGATGGTGACACCGTTGCAAATCTGACTGTGTGCTGAAGATGCCCAGCACATGCTTTCCCTCCAGGCTCTTCGGCTCTGGGAGCAGAGGCCAGACGTTCGTGCTCTAATCGCTGTGCTACTTGGCAGCTCAGAGCAAGCTCCGTAGAGGTTGCATTCGAGTGGACTTTTAGGTATGAAACCGAGGAGCGACAGCAATGATGGTGACACCGTTGCAAAGCTAACTGTGTGCTGAAGATGCCCAGCACATGCTTTCCCTCCTGGCTCTTCGGATCTGGGAGCAGACGGCAACCGTTCGTGCTCTACTCACTGTGCTGCTGGGCAGCCGAGGGCAAGCTCCGAAGAGGGTGCATTCAAATGGACCTTTAGGTATGAAAGCGAGGAGCGACAGCAATGATGGTGACACCGTTGCAAAGCTGACTGTGTGCTGAAGATGCCCAGCACATGTTTTCCAACCTGGCTCTTCGGCTCTAAGAGCAGAGGCCAGACGTTCATGCACTAATCACTGTGCCCCTGGGCAGCCGAGAACAAGCTTTGGAGACGTTGCATTCAAATGGACTTTTACATATGAAACCGAGGAGCGACAGCAATGATGGTGACACCGTTGCAAAGCTGACTGTGTCCTGAAGATGCCCAGCACATGCTTTCCCTCCAGGCTCTTCGGCTCTGGGAGCAGAGGCCAGACGTTCATGCTCTACTGACTGTGCTGCTGGGCAGCCAAGAGCAACGAGCAGAATTTGGATTCAAATGAACTTCTAGGTATGAAAGTGAGGAGCGACAGCAACAATGGACGCACTGGGTAAAAGCTGACTGTGTGCAGAAGATTCAGAGAATCAGCTTTCCCTCCTGGCTCTTCGATTGTGGGAGCAGACGGCAACTGTTCGTGCTCTACTCACTGTGCAGCTGGGCAGCCGAGAGCAAGCACCGAAGAGGGTGCATTCAAATGGACCTTTAGGTATGACACCGAGGAGCGACAGCAATGATGGTGACACCGTTGCAAAGGTGACTGTGTGCTGAAGATGCCCAGCACATGCTTTCCCTCCTGGCTCTTCGGCTCTGGCAGCAGACGGCAACCGTTCGTGCTCTACTCACTGTGCTGCTCGGCAGCCGAGAGAAAGCTCCGAAGAGGGTGCATTCAAATGGACCTTTAGGTATGAAAGCGAGGAGCGACAGCAATGATGGTGACACCGTTGCAAAGCTGACTGTGTGCTGAAGATGCCCAGCATATGCTTTCCTTCCTGGCTCTTCGGCTCTGGGAGCAGAGGCCAGACGTTCGTGCTCTACTGACTGTGCCGCTGGACAGCCAAGAGCAATGAGCGGAGAAGGTGGATTCAAATGAACTTCTAGGTATGAAAGGGAAAAGCGTCAGCAATGATGGAGGCACTGTTGCCAAGCTGACTGTGTGCTGAAGATGCCCAGCACATGCTTTCCCTCCTGGCTCTTCGATTGGGGGAGCAGACGGCAACCGTTCGTGCTCTACTCACTGTGCTGCTGGGCAGCCGAGAGCAAGCTCCGAAGAGGGTGCTTTCAAATGGACCTTTAGGTATGAAAGCGAGGAGCGACAGCAGTAATGGTGACAGCATTGCAAAGCTGACTGTGTGCTGAAGATGCCCAGCACATGCTTTCCCTCCTGGCTCTTTGGCTCTGGGAGCAGAGGCCAGACGTTCGTGCACTAATCACTGAGCTACTATGCAGCTGAGAAGCAGCTTTGGAGAGGTTGCATTCAAATGTACTTTTAGGTATGAAACCGAGGAGTGACATCAATAATGCTGACAGCATTGCAAAGCTGAATGTGTGCTGAAGATGCGCAGCACATCCTTTCCCTCCTGGCTCTTCGACTGTGGGAACAGACGACAACCGTTCGTGCTCTACTCACTGTGCAGCTGGGCAGCCGAGAGCAAGCTCTGAAGAGGGTGCATTCAAATGGACCTTTAGGTATGAAAGCGAGGAGCGACAGCAATGATGGTGACACCGTTGCAAAGCTGACTCTGTGCTGAAGATGCCCAGCACATGCTTTCCCTCCTGGCTCTTCGGATCTGGGAGCAGAAGCCAGACGTTCGTGCACTAATCGCTGAGCTACTTGGCAGCCGAGAACAAGCTTCGGAGTGGTTGCACTCAAATGGACTTTTAAGATTGAAACCGAGGAGCGACAGCAATGATGGTGACACCGTTGCAAAGCTAACTGTGTGCTGAAGATGCCCAGCACATGTTTTCCATCCTGGCTCTTCGGCTCTAAGAGCAGAGGCCAGACGTTCATGCACTAATGACTGTGCCCCTGGGCAGCCGAGAACAAGCTTTGGAGACGTTGCATTCAAATGGACTTTTACATATGAAACCGAGGAGCGACTGCAATGATGGTGACACCGTTGCAAAGCTGACTGTGTGCTGAAGATGCCCAGCACATGCTTTCCCTCCGGGCTCTTCGGCTCTGGGAGCAGAGGCCAGACGTTCATGCTCTACTGACTGTGCTGCTGGGCAGCCAAGAGCAACGAGCAGAGAAGTTGGATTCAAATGGACTTTTACATATGAAACCGAGGAGCGACAGCAATGATGGACGCACTGGGTCAAAGCTGACTGTGTGCAGAAGATTCAGAGCACCAGCTTTCCCTCCTTTCTCTTCGACTGTGGGAGCAGACGGCAACTGTTCGTGCTCTACTCACAGTGCTGCTGGGCAGCCGAGAGCAAGCTCCGAAGAGGGTGCATTCAAATGGACATTTAGGTATGACACCGAGGAGCGACAGCAATGATGGTGACACCGTTGCAAAGCTGACTGTGTGCTGAAGATGCCCAGCACATGCTTTCCCTCCTGGCTCTTCGGCTCTTGCAGCAGACGGCAAACGTACGTGCTCTACTCACTGTGCTGCTGGGCAGCCGAGAGAAAGCTCCGAAGAGGGTGCATTCAAATGGACCTTTAGGTATGAAAGCGAGGAGCGACAGCAATGATGGTGACACCGTTGCAAAGCTGACTGTGTGCTGAAGATGCCCAGCACATGCTTTCCCTCCCGGCTCTTCGGATCTGGGAGCAGAAGCCAGAAGTTCGTGAACTAATCGCTGTGCTACTGGGCAGCTGAGAAACAGCTTTGGAGAGGTTGCATTCAAATAGCCTTTTAGGTATGAAAGCGAGGAGTGACAGCAATAACGGTGACAGCATTGCAAAGCTGACTGTGAGCTGAAGATGCCCCGCACATGCTTTCCCTCCTGGCACCTCGACTGTGGGAGCAGACGGCAACCCTAACCCTAACCCTAACCCCTAACCCTAACCCTAACCCTAACCCTAACCCTAACGCCTAACCCTAACCCCTAATCCTAACCCTAACCCTATCCCTACCCCTAACCCTAAGCTTTCACCAGCTTTCCCTCCTGGCTCTTCGATTGTGGGAGCAGACGGCAACTCTTCGTGCTCTACACACTGTGCAGCTGGGCAGCCGAGAGCAAGCTCCGAAGAGGGTGCATTCAAATGGACCTTTAGGTATAGAAAGCGAGGAGCGACAGCAATGATGGTGACACCGTTTCAAAGCTGACTGTGTGCTGAAGATGCCCAGCACATGCTTTCCCTCCTGGCTCCTCCACTGTTCTAGAAGACGGCAACCGTTCGTGCTCTACTCACTGTGCTGCTGGGCAGCCGAGAGCAAGCTCCGAAGAGGGTGCATTCAAATGGACCTTTAGGTATGAAAGCGAAGAGCGACAGCAATGATGGTGACACCGTTGCAAAGCTGACTGTGTGCTGAAGATGCCCAGCACATGCTTTCCCTCCTGCCTCTTCGACTGTGGGAGCAGACGGCAACCCTAACCCTAACCCTAAGCCTAACCCAACACTAACCCTAACCCTAACTCTACCCCGAACCCTAACCCTAACCCTAAACCTAACTCTAACCCCTAAACATAACCCTAACCCTAACCCTAACCCCTAACCCTAACCCCTAACCCTAACCCTAACCCTAACCCTAACCCTAACCCTAACGCCTAACCCTAACCCTAACGCCTAACCCTAACCCCTAACCCTAACCCTAACCCTAACCCTAAGCTTTCACCAGCTTTCCCTCCTGGCATTTCGATTGTGGGAGCAGACGGCAACTGTTCATGCTCTACTCACTGTGCAGCTGAGCAGCCGAGAGCAAGCTCCGAAGAGGGTGCATTCAAATGGACCTTTAGGTATGAAAGCGAGGAGCGACAGCAATGATGGTGACACCGGTGCAAAGCTGACTGTGTGCTGAAGATGCCCAGCACATGCTTTCCCTCCTGGCTCTTCGGATCTGGGAGCAGAAGCCAGACGTTTGTGCACTAATCCTTCTGCCCCTGGGCAGCCGAGAACAAGCTTCGGAGAGGTTGCACTCAAATGGACTTTTAAGTATGAAAGCGAGGAGCGACAGCAATGATGGTGACACCGTTGCAAATCTGACTGTGTACTGAAGATGCCCAGCACATGCTTTCCCTCCAGGCTCTTCGGCTCTGGGAGCAGAGGCCGGACGTTCGTGCTCTAATCGCTGTGCTACTTGGCAGCTCAGAGCAAGCTCCGTAGAGGTTGCATTCGAGTGGACTTTTAGGTATGAAACCGAGGACCGACAGCAATGATGGTGACACCGTTGCAAAGCTGACTGTGTGCTGAAGATGCCCAGCACATGCTTTCCCTCCTGGCTCTTCGGCTCTTGCAGCAGACGGCAAACGTACGTGCTCTACTCACTGTGCTGCTGGGCAGCCGAGAGCAAGCTCCGAAGAGGGTGCATTCAAATGGACCTTTAGGTATGAAAGCGAGGAGCGACAGCAATGATGGTGACACCGTTGCAAAGCTGACTGTGTGCTGAAGATGCCCAGCACATGCTTTCCCTCCCGGCTCTTCGGATCTGGGAGCAGAAGCCAGAAGTTCGTGAACTAATCGCTGTGCTACTGGGCAGCTGAGAAACAGCTTTGGAGAGGTTGCATTCAAATAGCCTTTTAGGTATGAAAGCGAGGAGTGACAGCAATAATGGTGACAGCATTGCAAAGCTGACTGTGAGCTGAAGATGCCCCGCACATGCTTTCCCTCCTGGCTCCTCGACTGTGGGAGCAGACAGCAACCCTAACCCTAACCCTAACCCCTAACCCTAACCCTAACCCTAACCCTAACCCCTAACCCTAACCCCTAATCCTAACCCTAACCCTATCCCTAACCCTAACCCTAAGCTTTCACCAGCTTTCCCTCCTGGCTCTTCGACTGTGGGAGCAGACGGCAACTCTTCGTGCTCTACACACTGTGCAGCTGGGCGGCCGAGAGCAAGCTCCGAAGAGGGTGCATTCAAATGGATCTTTAGGTATGAAAGCGAGGAGCGACAGCAATGATAGTGACACCGTTGCAAAGCTGACTGTGTGCTGAAGATGCCCAGCACATGCTTTCCCTCCCGGCTCTTCGGATCTGGGAGCAGAAGCCAGAAGTTCGTGCACTAATCGCTGTGCTACTGGGCAGCTGAGAAACAGCTTTGGAGAGGTTGCATTCAAATAGACTTTTAGGTATGAAAGCGAGGAGCGACAGCAATAATGTTGACAGCATTGCAAGGCTGACTGTAAGGTGAAGATGCCCCGCACATGCTTTCCCTCCTGGCTCTTCGACTGTGGGAGCAGACGGGAACCCTAACCCGAACCCTAACCCCTAAACCTAAACCTAACCCTAACCCTAACCCTAACCCCTAACCCTAACCCCTAACCCTAACCTTAACCCTAACCCTAACCCTAACCCTAACCCTAAGCTTTCACCAGCTTTCCGTCCTGGCTCTTCGACTGGGGGAGCAGACGGCAACCGTTCGTGCTCTACTCACTGTGCAGCTGGGCAGCCGAGAGCAAGCTCCGAAGAGGGTGCATTCAAATGGACCTTTAGGTATGAAAGCGAGGAGCGACAGCAATGATGGTGACACCGTTGCAAAGCTGACTGTGTGTTGAAGATGCCCAGCACATGCTTTCCCTCCTGGCTCTTCGGATCTGGGAGCAGAAGCCAGACGTTCGTGCACTAATCGTTCTGCCCCTGGGCAGCCGAGAACAAGCTTCGGAGAGGTTGCACTCAAATGGACTTTTAAGTATGAAACCGAGGAGCTACAGCAATGATGGTTACACCGTTGCAAAGCTGACTGTGTGCTGAAGATGCCCAGCACATGCTTTCCCTCCTGGCTCTTCGCCTCTGGGAGCAGAGGCCAGACGTTCGTGCTCTAATCGCTGTGCTACTTGGCAGCTCAGAGCAAGCTCCGTAGAGGTTGCATTCGAGTGGTCTTTTAGGTATGAAACCGAGGAGCGACAGCAATGATGGTGACACCGTTGCAAAGCTAACTGTGGGCTGAAGATGCCCAGCACATGCTTTCCCTCCTGGCTCTTCGACTGTGAGAGCAACGAGCAGAATTTGGATTCAAATGAACTTCTAGGTATAAAAGTGAGGAGCGACAGCAATGATGGACGCACTGGGTCAAAGCTGACTGTGTGCAGAAGATTCAGAGCACCAGCTTTCCCTCCTGGCTCTTCGATTGTGGGAGCACACGGCAACTGTTCGTGCTCTACTCACTGTGCAGCTGGGCAGCCGAGAGCAAGCTCCGAAGAGGGTGCATTCAAATGGACCTTAGGGTTATGGTTAGGTTTAGGGTTAGGGTTAGGTTTAGGGGTAGGGTTAGGGTTAGGGTTACTGTTAGGGTTCCCGTCTGCTCCCACAGTCGAAGAGCCAGGAGGGAAAGGATGTGCGGGGAATCTTCAGCACACAGTCAGCTTTGCAATGCTGTCACCATTATTGCTGTCACTCCTCGGTTTCATACCTAAAAGTACATTTGAATGCAACCTCTCCAAAGCTGCTTCTCAGCTGCCCAGTAGCACAGCGATTAGTGCACGAACTTCTGGCTTCTGCTCCCAGATCCGAAGAGCCGGGAGGGAAAGCATGTGCTGGGCATCTTCAGCACACAGTCAGCTTTGCAACGGTGTCACCATCATTGCTGTCGCTCCTCGGTTTCATACCTAAAGGTCCATTTGAATGCACCCTCTTCGGAGCTTGCTCTCAGCTGCCCAGCAGCACAGTGAGTAGAGCACGAACGGTTGCCGTCTGCTCCCACAGTCGAAGAGCCAGGAGGGAAAGCATGTGCTGGGCATCTTCAGCACACAGTCAGCTTAGCAACGGTGTCACCATCATTGCTGTCGCTCCTCGCTTTCATACTTAAAAGTCCATTTGAGTGCAACCTCTCCGAAGCTTGTTCTCGGCTGCCCAGGTGCAGAGCGATTAGTGCACGAACGTCTGGTTCTGCTCCCAGATCCGAAGAGCCAGGAGGGAAAGCATGTGCTGGGCATCTTCAGCACACAGTCAGCTTTGCAACGGTGTCATCATCATTGCTGTCGCTCCTCGCTTTCATACCTAAAGGTCCATTTGAATGCACCCTCTTCGGAGCTTGCTCTCGGCTGCCCAGCTGCACAGTGAGTAGAGCACAAACAGTTGCCGTCTGCTCCCACAATCGAAGAGCCAGGAGGGAAAGCTGGTGAAAGCTTAGGGTTAGGGTTAAGGTTAGGGTTAGGGTTAGGGGTTAGGGTTAGGTGTTAGGGTTAGGGTTAGGGTTAGGGGTAGGGGTTAGTGTTAGGGTTAGGGTTATGGTTAGGTTTAGGGTTAGGGTTAGGGTCAGGGGTAGGGTTAGGGTTAGCGTTAGGGTTAGGGTTGGGTTAGGTTAGGGTTAGGGTTAGGGTTGCCGTCTGCTCCCACAGTCGAAGAGCCCGGAGGGAAAGCATGTGCTGGGCATCTTCAGCACACAGTCAGCTTTGCAACGGTGTCACCATCATTGCTGTCGCTCCTCGCTTTCATACTTAAAAGTCCATTTGAGTGCAACCATTCCGGAGCTTGTTCTCGGCTGCCCAGGGGAAGAGCGATTAGTACACGAACGTCTGGCTTCTGCTCCCAGATCCGAAGAGCCAGGAGGGAAAGCATGTGCTGGGCATCTTCAGCACACAGTCAGCTTTGCACCGGTGTCACCATCATTGCTGTCGCTCCTCGCTTTCATACCTAAAGGTGCATTTGAATGCACCCTCTTATGAGCTTGCTCTCGGCTGCCCAGCAGCACAGTGAGTAGAGCACGAACGGTTGTCGTCTGCTCCCACAGTCGAAGAGCCAGGAGGGAAAGCATGTGCTGCGCATCTTCAGCACACAGTCAGCTTTGCAATGCTGTCACCATTATTGCTGTCACTCCTCGGTTTCATACCTAAAAGTACATTTGAACCCAACCTCTCCAAAGTTGCTTCTCAGCTGCCCAGTAGCTCAGCGATTAGTGCACGAACGTCTGGCCTCTGCTCCCAGTGCCGAAGAGCCAGGAGGGAAAGCATGTGCTGGGCATCTTCAGCACACAGTCAGCTTTGCAACGGTGTCACCATCATTGCTGTGGCTCCTCGCTTTCATACCTAAACGTCCATTTGAATGCACCCTCTTCGGAGCTTGCTCTCGGCTGCCCAGCAGCACAGTGAGTAGAGCACGAACGGTTGCCGTCTGCTGCCAGAGCCGAAGAGCCAGGAGGGAAAGCATGTGCTGGGCATCTTCAGCACACAGTCAGCTTTGCAACGGTGTCACCATCATTGCTGTCGCTCCTCGGTGTCATACCTAAAGGTCCATTTGAATGCACCCTCTTCAGAGCTTGCTCTCGGCTGCCCAGCTGCACAGTGAGTAGAGCACGAACAGTTGCTGTCTGCTCCCACAATCGAAGAGCCAGAAGGGAAAGCTGGTGCTCTGAATCTTCAGCACACAGTCAGCTTTGCAACAGTGCCTCCATCATTGCTGTCGCTCCTCACTTTCGTACCGAGAAGTTCATTTGAATCCAACTTCTCTGCTCGTTGCTCTTGGCTGCCCAGCAGCACAGTCAGTAGAGCACGAACGTCTGGCCTCTGCTCTCAGAGCCGAAGAGTCAGGAGGGAAAGCATGTGCTGGTCATCTTCAGCACACAGTCAGCTTTGCAACGGTGTCACCATCATTGCTGTCGCTCCTCGCTTTCATACCTAAAGGTCCATTTGAATGCACCCTCTTCGGAGCTTGCTCTCGGCTGCGCAGCAGCACAGTGAGTAGAGCACGAACGGTTGCTGTCTGCTCCCACAATCGAAGAGCCAGAAGGGAAAGCTGGTGCTCTGAATCTTCAGCACACAGTCAGCTTTGCAACAGTGCCTCCATCATTGCTGTCGCTCCTCACTTTCGTACCGAGAAGTTCATTTGAATCCAACTTCTCTGCTCGTTGCTCTTGGCTGCCCAGCAGCACAGTCAGTAGAGCACGAACGTCTGGCCTCTGCTCTCAGAGCCGAAGAGTCAGGAGGGAAAGCATGTGCTGGTCATCTTCAGCACACAGTCAGCTTTGCAACGGTGTCACCATCATTGCTGTCGCTCCTCGCTTTCATACCTAAAGGTCCATTTGAATGCACCCTCTTCGGAGCCTTCTCTCGGCTGCCCAGCAGCACAGTGAGTAGAGCACGAACGGTTGCCGTCTGCTAGCACAGTGGAGGAGCCAGGAGGGAAAGCATGTGCTGGGCATCTTCAGCACACAGTCAGCTTTGCAACAGTGCCTCCATCATTGCTGACGCTTTTCACTTTCATACCTAGAAGTTCATTTGAATCCACCATCTCCGCTCATTGCTCTTGCTTGTCCAGCGGCACAGTCAGTAGAGCACGAACGTCTGGCCTCTGCTCCCAGAGCCGAAGAGCCAGGAAGGAAAGCATGTGCTGGACATCTTCAGCACACAGTCAGCTTTGCAACGGTGTCACCATCATTGCTGTCGCTCCTCGCTTTCATACCTAAAGGTCCATTTGAATGCACCCTCTTCGGAGCTTTCTCTCGGCTGCCGAGCAGCACAGTGAGTAGAGCACGAACGGTTGCCGTCTGCTGCCAGAGCCGAAGAGCCAGGAGGGAAAGCATGTGCTGGGCATCTTCAGCACACAGTCACCTTTGCAACGGTGTCACCATCATTGCTGTCGCTCCTCGGTGTCATACCTAAAGGTCCATTTGAATGCACCCTCTTCGGAGCTTGCTCTCGGCTGCCCAGCAGCACAGTGAGTAGAGCACGAACAGTTGCCGTCTGCTCCCACAGTCGAAGAGCCAGTAGGGAAAGCTGGTGCTCTGAATCTTCTGCACACAGTCAGCTTTGCAACAGTGCCTCCATCATTGCTGTCGCTCCTCACTTTCATACCGAGAAGTTCATTTGAATCCAACTTCTCTGCTCGTTGCTCTTGGCTGCCCAGCAGCACAGTCAGTAGAGCACGAACGTCTGGCCTCTGCTCTCAGAGCCGAAGAGCCGGGAGGGAAAGCATGTGCTGGGCATCTTCAGCACACAGTCAGCTTTGCAACGGTGTCAACATCATTGCTGTCGCTTCTCGCTTTCATACCTAAAGGTCCATTTGAATGCACCCTCTTCGGAGCTTGCTCTCGGCTGCCCCGCAGAACAGTGAGTAGAGCACAAACGGTTGCCGTCTGCTCCCACAGTCGAAGAGCCAGGAGGGAAAGCATGTGCTGGGCATCTTCAGCACACAGTCAGCTTTGCAACTATGTCACCATCATTGCTGTCGCTCCTCGCTTTCATACTTAAAAGTCCATTTGAGTGCAACCTCTCCGAAGCTTGTTCTCGGCTGCCCAGGGGCAGAAGGATTAGTGCACAAACGTCTGGCTTCTGCTCCCAGATCCGAAGAGCCAGGAGGGAAAGCATGTGCTGGGCATCTTCAGCACACAGTCAGCTTTGCACCGGTGTCACCATCATTGCTGTCGCTCCTCGCTTTCATACCTAAAGGTCCATTTGAATGCACCCTCTTATGAGCTTGCTCTTGGCTGCCCAGCTGCACAGTGAGTAGAGCACGAACAGTTGCCGTCTGCTCCCACAATCGAAGAGCCAGGACGGAAAGCTGGTGAAAGCTTAGGGTTAGGGTTAGGGTTAGGGTTGGGGTTAGGGTTAGGGTTAGGGGTTAGGGTTAGGGTTAGGGTTAGGGTTGGGTTAGGGTTAGGGTTAGGGTTAGGGTTAGGGTTAGGGTTAGGGTTGGGTTAGGGTTAGGGTTAGGGTTAGGGTTAGGGTTAGGGTTGCCGTCTGCTCCCACAGTCGAAGAGCCAGGAGGGAAAGCATGTGCGGGGCATCTTCAGCACACAGTCAGCTTTGCAACAGTGCCTCCATCATTGCTGACGCTTTTCGCTTTCATACCTAGAAGTTCATTTGAATCCACCTTCTCCGCTCATTGCTCTTGGCTGCCCAGCAGCACAGTCAGTAGAGCACGAACGTCTGGCCTCTGCTCTCAGAGCCGAAGAGCCGGGAGGGAAAGCATGTGCTGGGCATCTTCAGCACACAGTCAGCTTTGCAACGGTGTCACCATCATTGCTGTCGCTCCTCGCTTTCATACCTAAAGGTCCATTTGAATGCACCCTCTTCGGAGCTTGCTCTCGGCTGCCCAGCAGCACAGTGAGTAGAGCACGAACGGTTGCCGTCTGCTCCCAGAGCCGAAGAGCCCGGAGGGAAAGCATGGGCTGGGCATCTTCAGCACACAGTCAGCTTTGCAACGGTGTCATCATCATTGCTGTCGCTCCTCGGTGTCATACTTAAAGGTCCATTTGAATGCACCCTCTTTGGAGCTTGCTCTCGGCTGCCCAGCAGCACAGTGAGTAGAGCACGAACAGTTGCCGTCTGCTCCTACAGTCGAAGCGCCAGTAGGGAAAGCTGGTGCTCTGAATCTTCTGCACACAGTCAGCTTTGCAACAGTGCCTCCATCATTGCTGTCGCTCCTCACTTTCATACCGAGAAGTTCATTTGAATCCAACTTCTCTGCTCGTTGCTCTTGGCTGCCCAGCAGCACAGTCAGTAGAGCACGAACGTCTGGCCTCTGCTCTAAGAGCCGAAGAGCCGGGAGGGAAAGCATGTGCTGGGCATCTTCAGCACACAGTCAGCTTTGCAACGGTGTCACCATCATTGCTGTCGCTTCTCGCTTTCATACCTAAAGGTCCATTTGAATGCACCCTCTTCGGAGCTTGCTCTCGGCTGCCCCGCAGCACAGTGAGTAGAGCACGAACGGTTGCCGTCTGCTCCCACAGTCGAAGAGCCAGGAGGGAAAGCATGTGCTGGGCATCTTCAGCACACAGTCAGCTTAGCAACGGTGTCACCATCATTGCTGTCGCTCCTCGCTTTCATACTTAAAAGTCCTTTTGAGTGCAACCTCTCCGAAGCTTGTTCTCGGCTGCCCAGGGGCAGAAGGATTAGTGCACAAACGTCTGGCTTCTGCTCCCAGATCCGAAGAGCCAGGAGGGAAAGCATGTGATGGGCATCTTCAGCACACAGTCAGCTTTGCAACGGTGTCACCATCATTGCTGTCGCTCCTCGCTTTCATACCTAAAGGTCCATTTGAATGCACCCTCTTCGGAGCTTGCTCTCGGCTGCCCAGCTGCACAGTGAGTAGAGCACGAACAGTTGCCGTCTGCTCCCACAATCGAAGAGCCAGGACGGGAAAGCTGGTGAAAGCTTAGGGTTAGGGTTAGGGTTAGGGTTAGGGTTAGGGGTTAGGGTTAGGGTTAGGGTTAGGGTTAGGGTTAGGCTTAGGGTTATGGTTAGGGGTTAGGGTTAGGGGTTAGGGTTAGGGGTAGGGTTAGGGTTAGGGTTAGGGTTTAGGGTTAGGGTTAGGGTTAGGGTTAGGGTTAGGGTTAGGGTTAGGGTTGGGTTAGGGTTAGGGTTAGGGTTAGGGTTGCCGTCTGCTCCCACAGTCGAAGAGCCAGGAGGGAAAGCATGTGCGGGTCATCTTCACCACACAGTCAGCTTTGCAATGCTGTCATCATTATTGCTGTCACTCCTCGGATCTGGGACAGAAGCCAGAAGTTCGTGCACTAATCGCTGTGCTAGCTGG
>NW_026892912.1:0-194140 GCF_033815535.1 Pezoporus flaviventris
CCCAAGGACCCCGGGAAGACCATCGGCAAACCAGCTCCGACAATCGTCATGGCAGTGCCAGGTGGCAGGCCCAACCTTAGCGGGCGTCCCCGCGCAGGCAACCTTCACCTGCCTGGGATGAGCTTCTGCCTCCCTCACACAGCATGAGGCTCGGGCTTTCATACTCACAAAAACGCACGCTCATTGCTACGCAGGGGGCCAGCCCGCGTCCCAAGAAGCGGCCAACCGTATCTAGGAAGGTCTCCCAGGGTCAGGACTTCTCCAGGCACTTCTAAAGCACAACTCTCTGGCTAGGAACCAAAGCTGGACTTCGCCTGAAGCAGCCACAGCGCAACTCTCTGCGAGGAGCCAAAGGCAACAAACACTACTTTCCCACCCTTGCCTGCTTCACCAAGGACCGTTACCTACTGCCCCTGACACGACACCCCAGACTCAAGCCCCACTAACGGCACCTTCTCATCCGGGCATTTAACTCCCAGGCACTACCTACGCTGAAACTGACCATTCCCCTCCCAGGCACCTCCCAAGCGTCGTCTCAGACATTCTGCTTCGCATAGTACACGGGAAGGCTACGTCTCAAAGCCCTTCCTGCCATTCTGACACTGTGCCCCAGCCCCTCGCCTCGCAAAAGAGTCCCTCTACTTAGCGTGCATAGTCCCACGCGTCTCGAGGCAACCTCACTGCTCACAACTCCCACGGCAGACGCCAGCCATGCTGCAGACCTTGACAAGTTCCTCTTCGTCATCTGCCAGAAACAAACCAAAAACAGGGAACAGCTTGTGGTGGCCCTCATCTCCACCCCCCCCCCCAGACATCCCACCCGGCCTGTTCCTTACCAACCCTCGGGCTCCTCCAAAGCTCCTCAACACTGGCCTCGCCTGTCCCAAAGCCATTCCACAGTCTGATTCCAAGCGTCTCCTGCACTCCATGCCCTACAAGAGCAAAAAAAATCCAATGGCCACGGTTCTTGCAAAAGTCACCGAGCCCGCAATCATTCTCCTTACCTCCCTGACTCACCACAAGCTCTCAGCCGACTCCAGAGGTCCAGGGCAAGACCTGCAGTACCAAACACAAATACTAAAAGCACTGAACACCTTCTTCTCAATTCTAAGCTACCGCACACGCACACAAACCCCTTACCTCCTCACAGCCCTCCCCACTTGGCCCCTTCACCTCTCCCGAGTTACCTGTGGCACGTGAAACACAAAGGCAAACAGACAAACCCTGAGAGAGGGTTCAAAGTCACACCCTCCCCTCCGGAAGCCCCCGCTCCCTCTCCCTTCGCTCTGCTACTCCTCCGCTGGCCTTTGCTACGCTTCCCTCCTCTGCTTTGAGCCCGCGCACCGCCTGCAGAACACAACAGGAAGAGCTGGTTTTCATTTCACAAAAATTTCAAGACACTCACGCACTCGCTGCTGCAGTCTGCTAAGCGGAACTCACCGAGTGCAGGACAGCTCTGGAGCACCCAGCTCCCCTTCGCTCCTCGCTCCGCACCTACCGATTTAAAAACACACAGCCAGGCATAAGATAAGCACCCCCAGGAGAATCAACTGGAACTGGCTGCTGACACCACAAAGTGACTCACTTGGTACCCTCACTCAGCTCAACCCTCCTCCATCAGCCTCTCACACGGGGCTAACCACCAAGCCATCTGCGAGAACAACCGGGCCTTCTTCACAGCAACGCCAAGCAAAAGCTTATTCTGCCTCTAAGTCTCAGCCCAAGATCACGCCGACCCGCAGGTTTGACAGGCATACACAGACTCATATTCAGACAATCTCAACACAGACCCTCACACCCTCTGGCTCACACACTCACTCGACATAGACTATCACGCCCACTCCCAAGCAGACTCCCTGGCCCCGACTCATTAACTACAAGCTTATTCTCAGAGCTCTCCTGTCCATTCACACAGCTCATCAAGAGGAGAGAACTACACTGTCAATATAAAACCCCAACACCTACCTTCCACAGTTCAAGAATTCCAGCTGACAGAAAAGCAGAGACAAGCAGAAAACTCACAGCTAGCTTATTAATACAGAAAACTATACAGATAGCAAAGCATGCTTCTCATGGTTCCTTATCTTACCAACCCCAAGGACCCCGGGAAGACCATCGGCAAACCAGCTCCGACAATCGTCATGGCAGTGCCAGGTGGCAGGCCCAACCTTAGCGGGCGTCCCCGCGCAGGCAACCTTCACCTGCCTGGGATGAGCTTCTGCCTCCCTCACACAGCATGAGGCTCGGGCTTTCATACTCACAAAAACGCACGCTCATTGCTACGCAGGGGGCCAGCCCGCGTCCCAAGAAGCGGCCAACCGTATCTAGGAAGGTCTCCCAGGGTCAGGACTTCTCCAGGCACTTCTAAAGCACAACTCTCTGGCTAGGAACCAAAGCTGGACTTCGCCTGAAGCAGCCACAGCGCAACTCTCTGCGAGGAGCCAAAGGCAACAAACACTACTTTCCCACCCTTGCCTGCTTCACCAAGGACCGTTACCTACTGCCCCTGACACGACACCCCAGACTCAAGCCCCACTAACGGCACCTTCTCATCCGGGCATTTAACTCCCAGGCACTACCTACGCTGAAACTGACCATTCCCCTCCCAGGCACCTCCCAAGCGTCGTCTCAGACATTCTGCTTCGCATAGTACACGGGAAGGCTACGTCTCAAAGCCCTTCCTGCCATTCTGACACTGTGCCCCAGCCCCTCGCCTCGCAAAAGAGTCCCTCTACTTAGCGTGCATAGTCCCACGCGTCTCGAGGCAACCTCACTGCTCACAACTCCCACGGCAGACGCCAGCCATGCTGCAGACCTTGACAAGTTCCTCTTCGTCATCTGCCAGAAACAAACCAAAAACAGGGAACAGCTTGTGGTGGCCCTCATCTCCACCCCCCCCCCAGACATCCCGCCCGGCCTGTTCCTTACCAACCCTCGGGCTCCTCCAAAGCTCCTCAACACTGGCCTCGCCTGTCCCAAAGCCATTCCACAGTCTGATTCCAAGCGTCTCCTGCACTCCATGCCCTACAAGAGCAAAAAAAATCCAATGGCCACGGTTCTTGCAAAAGTCACCGAGCCCGCAATCATTCTCCTTACCTCCCTGACTCACCACAAGCTCTCAGCCGACTCCAGAGGTCCAGGGCAAGACCTGCAGTACCAAACACAAATACTAAAAGCACTGAACACCTTCTTCTCAATTCTAAGCTACCGCACACGCACACAAACCCCTTACCTCCTCACAGCCCTCCCCACTTGGCCCCTTCACCTCTCCCGAGTTACCTGTGGCACGTGAAACACAAAGGCAAACAGACAAACCCTGAGAGAGGGTTCAAAGTCACACCCTCCCCTCCGGAAGCCCCCGCTCCCTCTCCCTTCGCTCTGCTACTCCTCCGCTGGCCTTTGCTACGCTTCCCTCCTCTGCTTTGAGCCCGCGCACCGCCTGCAGAACACAACAGGAAGAGCTGGTTTTCATTTCACAAAAATTTCAAGACACTCACGCACTCGCTGCTGCAGTCTGCTAAGCGGAACTCACCGAGTGCAGGACAGCTCTGGAGCACCCAGCTCCCCTTCGCTCCTCGCACCGCACCTACCGATTTAAAAACACACAGCCAGGCATAAGATAAGCACCCCCAGGAGAATCAACTGGAACTGGCTGCTGACACCACAAAGTGACTCACTTGGTACCCTCACTCAGCTCAACCCTCCTCCATCAGCCTCTCACACGGGGCTAACCACCAAGCCATCTGCGAGAACAACCGGGCCTTCTTCACAGCAACGCCAAGCAAAAGCTTATTCTGCCTCTAAGTCTCAGCCCAAGATCACGCCGACCCGCAGGTTTGACAGGCATACACAGACTCATATTCAGACAATCTCAACACAGACCCTCACACCCTCTGGCTCACACACTCACTCGACATAGACTATCACGCCCACTCCCAAGCAGACTCCCTGGCCCCGACTCATTAACTACAAGCTTATTCTCAGAGCTCTCCTGTCCATTCACACAGCTCATCAAGAGGAGAGAACTACACTGTCAATATAAAACCCCAACACCTACCTTCCACAGTTCAAGAATTCCAGCTGACAGAAAAGCAGAGACAAGCAGAAAACTCACAGCTAGCTTATTAATACAGAAAACTATACAGATAGCAAAGCATGCTTCTCATGGTTCCTTATCTTACCAACCCCAAGGACCCCGGGAAGACCATCGGCAAACCAGCTCCGACAATCGTCATGGCAGTGCCAGGTGGCAGGCCCAACCTTAGCGGGCGTCCCCGCGCAGGCAACCTTCACCTGCCTGGGATGAACTTCTGCCTCCCTCACACAGCATGAGGCTCGGGCTTTCATACTCACAAAAACGCACGCTCATTGCTACGCAGGGGGCCAGCCCGCGTCCCAAGAAGCGGCCAACCGTATCTAGGAAGGTCTCCCAGGGTCAGGACTTCTCCAGGCACTTCTAAAGCACAACTCTCTGGCTAGGAACCAAAGCTGGACTTCGCCTGAAGCAGCCACAGCGCAACTCTCTGCGAGGAGCCAAAGGCAACAAACACTACTTTCCCACCCTTGCCTGCTTCACCAAGGACCGTTACCTACTGCCCCTGACACGACACCCCAGACTCAAGCCCCACTAACGGCACCTTCTCATCCGGGCATTTAACTCCCAGGCACTACCTACGCTGAAACTGACCATTCCCCTCCCAGGCACCTCCCAAGCGTCGTCTCAGACATTCTGCTTCGCATAGTACACGGGAAGGCTACGTCTCAAAGCCCTTCCTGCCATTCTGACACTGTGCCCCAGCCCCTCGCCTCGCAAAAGAGTCCCTCTACTTAGCGTGCATAGTCCCACGCGTCTCGAGGCAACCTCACTGCTCACAACTCCCACGGCAGACGCCAGCCATGCTGCAGACCTTGACAAGTTCCTCTTCGTCATCTGCCAGAAACAAACCAAAAACAGGGAACAGCTTGTGGTGGCCCTCATCTCCACCCCCCCCCCCAGACATCCCGCCCGGCCTGTTCCTTACCAACCCTCGGGCTCCTCCAAAGCTCCTCAACACTGGCCTCGCCTGTCCCAAAGCCATTCCACAGTCTGATTCCAAGCGTCTCCTGCTCTCCATGCCCTACAAGAGCAAAAAAAATCCAATGGCCACGGTTCTTGCAAAAGTCACCGAGCCCGCAATCCTTCTCCTTACCTCCCTGACTCACCACAAGCTCTCAGCCGACTCCAGAGGTCCAGGGCAAGACCTGCAGTACCAAACACAAATACTAAAAGCACTGAACACCTTCTTCTCAATTCTAAGCTACCGCACACGCACACAAACCCCTTACCTCCTCACAGCCCTCCCCACTTGGCCCCTTCACCTCTCCCGAGTTACCTGTGGCACGTGAAACACAAAGGCAAACAGACAAACCCTGAGAGAGGGTTCAAAGTCACACCCTCCCCTCCGGAAGCCCCCGCTCCCTCTCCCTTCGCTCTGCTACTCCTCCGCTGGCCTTTGCTACGCTTCCCTCCTCTGCTTTGAGCCCGCGCACCGCCTGCAGAACACAACAGGAAGAGCTGGTTTTCATTTCACAAAAATTTCAAGACACTCACGCACTCGCTGCTGCAGTCTGCTAAGCGGAACTCACCGAGTGCAGGACAGCTCTGGAGCACCCAGCTCCCCTTCGCTCCTCGCTCCGCACCTACCGATTTAAAAACACACAGCCAGGCATAAGATAAGCACCCCCAGGAGAATCAACTGGAACTGGCTGCTGACACCACAAAGTGACTCACTTGGTACCCTCACTCAGCTCAACCCTCCTCCATCAGCCTCTCACACGGGGCTAACCACCAAGCCATCTGCGAGAACAACCGGGCCTTCTTCACAGCAACGCCAAGCAAAAGCTTATTCTGCCTCTAAGTCTCAGCCCAAGATCACGCCGACCCGCAGGTTTGACAGGCATACACAGACTCATATTCAGACAATCTCAACACAGACCCTCACACCCTCTGGCTCACACACTCACTCGACATAGACTATCACGCCCACTCCCAAGCAGACTCCCTGGCCCCGACTCATTAACTACAAGCTTATTCTCAGAGCTCTCCTGTCCATTCACACAGCTCATCAAGAGGAGAGAACTACACTGTCAATATAAAACCCCAACACCTACCTTCCACAGTTCAAGAATTCCAGCTGACAGAAAAGCAGAGACAAGCAGAAAACTCACAGCTAGCTTATTAATACAGAAAACTATACAGATAGCAAAGCATGCTTCTCATGGTTCCTTATCTTACCAACCCCAAGGACCCCGGGAAGACCATCGGCAAACCAGCTCCGACAATCGTCATGGCAGTGCCAGGTGGCAGGCCCAATCTTAGCGGGCGTCCCCGCGCAGGCAACCTTCACCTGCCTGGGATGAGCTTCTGCCTCCCTCACACAGCATGAGGCTCGGGCTTTCATACTCACAAAAACGCACGCTCATTGCTACGCAGGGGGCCAGCCCGCGTCCCAAGAAGCGGCCAACCGTATCTAGGAAGGTCTCCCAGGGTCAGGACTTCTCCAGGCACTTCTAAAGCACAACTCTCTGGCTAGGAACCAAAGCTGGACTTCGCCTGAAGCAGCCACAGCGCAACTCTCTGCGAGGAGCCAAAGGCAACAAACACTACTTTCCCACCCTTGCCTGCTTCACCAAGGACCGTTACCTACTGCCCCTGACACGACACCCCAGACTCAAGCCCCACTAACGGCACCTTCTCATCCGGGCATTTAACTCCCAGGCACTACCTACGCTGAAACTGACCATTCCCCTCCCAGGCACCTCCCAAGCGTCGTCTCAGACATTCTGCTTCGCATAGTACACGGGAAGGCTACGTCTCAAAGCCCTTCCTGCCATTCTGACACTGTGCCCCAGCCCCTCGCCTCGCAAAAGAGTCCCTCTACTTAGCGTGCATAGTCCCACGCGTCTCGAGGCAACCTCACTGCTCACAACTCCCACGGCAGACGCCAGCCATGCTGCAGACCTTGACAAGTTCCTCTTCGTCATCTGCCAGAAACAAACCAAAAACAGGGAACAGCTTGTGGTGGCCCTCATCTCCACCCCCCCCCCCAGACATCCCGCCCGGCCTGTTCCTTACCAACCCTCGGGCTCCTCCAAAGCTCCTCAACACTGGCCTCGCCTGTCCCAAAGCCATTCCACAGTCTGATTCCAAGCGTCTCCTGCTCTCCATGCCCTACAAGAGCAAAAAAAATCCAATGGCCACGGTTCTTGCAAAAGTCACCGAGCCCGCAATCCTTCTCCTTACCTCCCTGACTCACCACAAGCTCTCAGCCGACTCCAGAGGTCCAGGGCAAGACCTGCAGTACCAAACACAAATACTAAAAGCACTGAACACCTTCTTCTCAATTCTAAGCTACCGCACACGCACACAAACCCCTTACCTCCTCACAGCCCTCCCCACTTGGCCCCTTCACCTCTCCCGAGTTACCTGTGGCACGTGAAACACAAAGGCAAACAGACAAACCCTGAGAGAGGGTTCAAAGTCACACCCTCCCCTCCGGAAGCCCCCGCTCCCTCTCCCTTCGCTCTGCTACTCCTCCGCTGGCCTTTGCTACGCTTCCCTCCTCTGCTTTGAGCCCGCGCACCGCCTGCAGAACACAACAGGAAGAGCTGGTTTTCATTTCACAAAAATTTCAAGACACTCACGCACTCGCTGCTGCAGTCTGCTAAGCGGAACTCACCGAGTGCAGGACAGCTCTGGAGCACCCAGCTCCCCTTCGCTCCTCGCTCCGCACCTACCGATTTAAAAACACACAGCCAGGCATAAGATAAGCACCCCCAGGAGAATCAACTGGAACTGGCTGCTGACACCACAAAGTGACTCACTTGGTACCCTCACTCAGCTCAACCCTCCTCCATCAGCCTCTCACACGGGGCTAACCACCAAGCCATCTGCGAGAACAACCGGGCCTTCTTCACAGCAACGCCAAGCAAAAGCTTATTCTGCCTCTAAGTCTCAGCCCAAGATCACGCCGACCCGCAGGTTTGACAGGCATACACAGACTCATATTCAGACAATCTCAACACAGACCCTCACACCCTCTGGCTCACACACTCACTCGACATAGACTATCACGCCCACTCCCAAGCAGACTCCCTGGCCCCGACTCATTAACTACAAGCTTATTCTCAGAGCTCTCCTGTCCATTCACACAGCTCATCAAGAGGAGAGAACTACACTGTCAATATAAAACCCCAACACCTACCTTCCACAGTTCAAGAATTCCAGCTGACAGAAAAGCAGAGACAAGCAGAAAACTCACAGCTAGCTTATTAATACAGAAAACTATACAGATAGCAAAGCATGCTTCTCATGGTTCCTTATCTTACCAACCCCAAGGACCCCGGGAAGACCATCGGCAAACCAGCTCCGACAATCGTCATGGCAGTGCCAGGTGGCAGGCCCAATCTTAGCGGGCGTCCCCGCGCAGGCAACCTTCACCTGCCTGGGATGAGCTTCTGCCTCCCTCACACAGCATGAGGCTCGGGCTTTCATACTCACAAAAACGCACGCTCATTGCTACGCAGGGGGCCAGCCCGCGTCCCAAGAAGCGGCCAACCGTATCTAGGAAGGTCTCCCAGGGTCAGGACTTCTCCAGGCACTTCTAAAGCACAACTCTCTGGCTAGGAACCAAAGCTGGACTTCGCCTGAAGCAGCCACAGCGCAACTCTCTGCGAGGAGCCAAAGGCAACAAACACTACTTTCCCACCCTTGCCTGCTTCACCAAGGACCGTTACCTACTGCCCCTGACACGACACCCCAGACTCAAGCCCCACTAACGGCACCTTCTCATCCGGGCATTTAACTCCCAGGCACTATCTACGCTGAAACTGACCATTCCCCTCCCAGGCACCTCCCAAGCGTCGTCTCAGACATTCTGCTTCGCATAGTACACGGGAAGGCTACGTCTCAAAGCCCTTCCTGCCATTCTGACACTGTGCCCCAGCCCCTCGCCTCGCAAAAGAGTCCCTCTACTTAGCGTGCATAGTCCCACGCGTCTCGAGGCAACCTCACTGCTCACAACTCCCACGGCAGACGCCAGCCATGCTGCAGACCTTGACAAGTTCCTCTTCGTCATCTGCCAGAAACAAACCAAAAACAGGGAACAGCTTGTGGTGGCCCTCATCTCCACCCCCCCCCCCCAGACATCCCGCCCGGCCTGTTCCTTACCAACCCTCGGGCTCCTCCAAAGCTCCTCAACACTGGCCTCGCCTGTCCCAAAGCCATTCCACAGTCTGATTCCAAGCGTCTCCTGCTCTCCATGCCCTACAAGAGCAAAAAAACCCAATGGCCACGGTTCTTGCAAAAGTCACCGAGCCCACAATCCTTCTCCTTACCTCCCTGACTCACCACAAGCATTTATCTGATTCCAAATATCCAGGGCAAGACCTGCAATATCTAACACAAAACTGAAGTCCTTTGCTGTGTTCTTCTGAACACTGAGTCACCGCACTCTAAAACAAACCCTCACCTTTTCACACCCGGAAAAGGAACCTGGAGCAGTGCCCCAGAAGACAATTGCTGAGTTGTCTGAGGCAAAATCTGTTCTTTTCTGAACTCTTGTAAGTACAGAAAAGAAACACATAGCCCACTTTTAAATAGCCAATGTAATCAATCAGAATATGAAGAACAAGTCCAAACAACAGGCTTACCATGTTTAGTTTTAGTAGTGATGTGGAAGTGACAACACAGATCACAATCAAATGCACTCATTGAAACTGTCAAGCTGTACTACCCCGCCCACTATGAGATGGTGCTATAAAAAATCCCATTTCATTTTTGTCATCTTTATGGCACATTTCTGACCTATTCTTGCTATTCTGATGCTGTTCCCCATCCCTCTTCTGCCAAAAAGTAGTGTTTCTGCTTAGATTTTATAACAACCTAAGTCTCAAATAATACTTACTGCTCAGGGGTCCCATACTAGACACCTGAGTGTTTACAGCATCCACCCAAATCATTTCTCTCATCTGCCATAACAACAGGAAAAAATAAAAACAACATTGTAGCCATATAAGATTTTAAAAGCAAACAAATAAAGAGAAATACTCTGAAATCTTAACTACATGCAGACTGTGAAGAACCAGCCTCTCCTATGCTTTAGACTTTTAACATAATGAAAGAGCTGACTATAAACCATTCTTAGACCTTTCTCTACCAAATACCACCATTTCTTTAAGAGCCTCATCGCAAAACAATAATAATATTCCCTTTTAGTGTTCTGTAAACCTAAGCATTGAACTTAGCTTTTATAATACCACAGACCCAAAAGCACTCTTATAAAAGCCCTTAGTCACGTAACCTGTATATTTATTCAGTAACCACAACATGCAAAAAAGCACAGAAACAATCTACCATTAATGAGAACATAAACCAAAACAAACTTCTGCGATTATTTCTGTAGCTGAAAACAACAGAAAAAAAAACACTTAGCTTAGTACCACCAATAACATCTCAAAGAAAAAACACAGCACAAAAGACTTTAGTGGCACATACACACCTAAATATTCTGACAGCTTAAAACTTAGACTTAAAAAAAAACATTGTTAAAAACTACAAAAAAACAGAAAACTTTAAAAACACAAAACACCCCAGAAACCTTACCATAGCAAGAGCCCAGCTTTAAAAAAGCCCCTTTGAGTCAAAGCTGTGCCTTATATACCCCAGGCCCTACCCAGAACCCCTCCCTCAATTCCCTGGCTCAGGGGTGGGGCAAATTACCAGCTAGGATAAAAACAGCCTGACAAGGTACAGCTGGATCTTTTTAATCTGGGTTTTGTTTCTTGGTCGCTTTGTGGTTTGAACTTTTTGGGCTTAATTTTTTTTCTTTAAATTTGCATTCAGAATTTGCAAACTACATAGCTTCACTTTTATTCTGTTAGATTTTGAATTATATTTGGTTTCAGACCACATAGGTTTTTTTTGTCTCAGACAAAAAGCTTTTTGGGGCTCAGACTCACATGGGTTTCTTTCCACACAGGCTGGTTCAGTCTCATGTATTTAAATTGCACAGACACTCCAGCTGAGACTTGGGCTCAAGCTGGCATTCACTGACTCACACATCCATACAAGTCATACATTGAGACTAACACAGACTCCCTGGCTCAGACTTGCTTTCACACTTTAAGCGAAAAAAGACATTGAGGTTATTTAGCCAGGGTCAGCCATGCTTAGAACACCCAAGTAACAACTTATTTCATGGTCTTGTCATTTTCATAAAACTGTATTTTTTACTTCTTGTTAGTGTTTTCTAAGGGGTGTACATGTTAGAATAAAGGGATGGAAAACCTTTGAAGTTTAGTGGATGAGTAGTGAAATGACAGGAGAGAGAAATGATAGTTGCTGAGGCAAGGGTGCAGCTTCTATATTTCTTTGTGTGTCCTTGTTTCCATTTCTTTTGTAGGTGTTGCAGATAACTCCAGAGAGGTGAAGCTGCAAACTGAGGAGGGCTGTGAGAAGGTAAGGGGGCTGTCTGGGTGTGCTAGGTGATTTAGATTTGAGAAGAGCATGGCAAAGGGGTTCAATATTTGTATTTGGTGTTGCAGGGCCTGCCTTCTTCCATTGGAGTCAGATGAGTGCTTGAGCTGAGTCAGGGAGGCAAGGAGAAGGGTTGTCAGGTTGGGCACTTTTTCTAAGCACTGTGGTCATTTGTTTCTATTGTACTCCTAGGACCTGGAGAGAAGGAGAGGCTCAGTGTTGGACTCTACTATGGGATTGGAACAGGAAAACATAATGTTGAGGAGCTTTGAAGGAAGAAGAGGGCTGTTACAGACTAGGTCAGTATTGGTGGGTGGGGTGGTGGTGATGATGATGGCCAGCACAGGGTGTTCCTGTTGGTTCCTTTGTTTGTTGCAGGTTAGACAGAGGAACTTGGTAGCTGAGGCAAGATCCCAAGACTTTGATGTGGGTGTCCTGAGCATCCATGAGACCCATGGCACTATGGAAGTTAAGTAGAAGGATTGCTGCTTGGGACTGGAGAGTGAGAGACAAGGTCAGGAGGGCAGGAAGGGGTTTGAAGTGTAGCATGGGGCTGAGGGGAAGACAGGGGGTTACTTTGCAGCATGAGCTTACATGGGTAGAGCTGCTACAGCTTGACTGTGTTATGGAGTGAGGATGTCCCCCACAACCCTTCCCTTAGTGCCCTGAGTTAGGGGTGGGGCAAACCCCCAGCTGGGATAAAAACACCCTAACAATCCACAGCTGGGTCTTATTTTACCTGCCTCAGGTTCATTGGCTGCTCCCCAGCTTTCATTTTCTGACTTTCTTTCTGTGGTTTAACTCACATTCAAGACTCGGAGACCACGCAGGTTCCTTCTCACACAGACTGGTTCACACTCATACTCGCGTTTAAATTGCACAGACACTCTCTGGCTCAGATTTTGCCTCACGCTCACTTAGGCTCAGTCTGACACTGACTGGCTCATACATCCACATAAATCTCTTACTGATTGTATCACAGAAGTTCTGGTTCAAACTACTTGGATAAGGCTCCCTGGCTCAAACTCACTCTCACTGTCTAGCTGAAAACTAACATTCAGAGGACTCAGTCAAGGTGAGCTGTGCTTGAAACACCCAAGTAATAACTTATTTCAGGGTCGGCTGCAGCTTCTATTTTTCTCTCTGTGTGTGCTTGTTTCAATTTTGTTTTTAGGTGCCACAAGTAACTCGAGAGAGGTCAAGCTGCCAACTGCGGAGGGCTGGGAGAAGGTAGAAGGCTTGTTTGTGTGAGTGGTGCCTCAGAGCTGAGAATAACATGGCAAAGGGTTCAGTACTTATGTTTGTTATTGCAGGTCCTCCCTTCTATCTCTGAAGTCAGATGAGTGTTTGAGGTGAGGCAGAGAGGTAACAATAGTGGTTTTGGGGGTCCGTCACTCTTTGCAAGCACCATGGTCGATTCTCCCTATTGTACTCCTAGGTCCTGCAGGGGAGGAGAAGCCCAGCATCGTATTTTGCAGTAGATTAGTAGAAGGTGAACATAATACTAAGAAGGCAAAGTAGAGCTACAGAAGAGGCTGGCATCAATGGCTGGGGTGGTGGAGATGACGGCCTGCGCAGCATGTTACCCTTTATTTCTTTGTTTCCGGCAGATGATGAAGAGGAACTTGGCAGTGGCTGAAACATGGCTGGTGTCTGCCGTGGGAGTTGTGAGCAGGGAGGCTGCCTCGAGACCCATGGCACTATGGACGTAGAGTGACTCCTTTAAGAAGCGAAGGGGTGGGGGACAATGTCAGAATGGCAGGAAGGATTTGAGATGTAGCATTCCAATGTAGTATGTGAAGCAGAATGTCTGAGAAGATGCTTGGAGGTGCCTGGGAGGGGAATGGTCAGTTTTACCATAGGTAGTGCCTGAGAGTTAAATGCCAGGATGAAAAGGTGCCGTTTGTGGGGCTCAAGTCTGGGGTGTCGTGTCAGGGACTATAGGTAACGGTCCTTGGTGAAACACACAAAGATAGAAAGTACTGTTTGTCCTCTTTGGCTCCTTCTTGAAGTGTTCTGCTTTGGCTGCTCCCCAAAAATTCAAGCTTTGGTTCCTAAACAGAGAGTTGCGCTTTAGAACTGCCTGGAGAAGTCCTGACCCTGGGAGACCTTCCTAGATACGGTTGGCCGCTTCTTGGGACGCGGGCTGGCCCCCTGCGTAGCAATGAGCGTGCGTTTTTGTGAGTATGAAAGCCCGAGCCTCATGCTGTGTGAGGGAGGCAGAAGCTCATCCCAGGCAGGTGAAGGTTGCCTGCGCGGGGACGCCCGCTAAGGTTGGGCCTGCCACCTGGCACTGCCATGACGATTGTCGGAGCTGGTTTGCCGATGGTCTTCCCGGGGTCCTTGGGGTTGGTAAGATAAGGAACCATGAGAAGCATGCTTTGCTATCTGTATAGTTTTCTGTATTAATAAGCTAGCTGTGAGTTTTCTGCTTGTCTCTGCTTTTCTGTCAGCTGGAATTCTTGAACTGTGGAAGGTAGGTGTTGGGGTTTTATATTGACAGTGTAGTTCTCTCCTCTTGATGAGCTGTGTGAATGGACAGGAGAGCTCTGAGAATAAGCTTGTAGTTAATGAGTCGGGGCCAGGGAGTCTGCTTGGGAGTGGGCGTGATAGTCTATGTCGAGTGAGTGTGTGAGCCAGAGGGTGTGAGGGTCTGTGTTGAGATTGTCTGAATATGAGTCTGTGTATGCCTGTCAAACCTGCGGGTCGGCGTGATCTTGGGCTGAGACTTAGGGGCAGAATAAGCTTTTGCTTGGCGTTGCTGTGAAGAAGGCCCGGTTGTTCTCGCAGATGGCTTGGTGGTTAGCCCCGTGTGAGAGGCTGATGGAGGAGGGTTGAGCTGAGTGAGGGTACCAAGTGAGTCACTTTGTGGTGTCAGCAGCCAGTTCCAGTTGATTCTCCTGGGGGTGCTTATCTTATGCCTGGCTGTGTGTTTTTAAATCGGTAGGTGCGGAGCGAGGAGCGAAGCGGAGCTGGGTGCTCCAGAGCTGTCCTGCACTCGGTGAGTTCCGCTTAGCAGACTGCAGCAGCGAGTGACTGAGTGAGTGAGCGTCTTGAAGCTTTTGTGAAATGAAAACCAGCTCTTCCTGTTGTGTTCTGCAGGCGGTGCGTGGGCTCAAGGAAGAGGAGGGAAGCGTAGCAAAGGCCAGCGGAGGAGTAGCAGAGCGACGGGAGAGGGAGCGGGGGCTTCCGGAGGGGAGGGTGTGACTTTGAACACTCTCTCAGGGTTTGTCTGTTTGCCTTTATGTTTCAGGTGCCGCAGGTAACTCGGGAGAGGTGAAGGGGCCAAGTGGGGAGGGCTGTGAGGAGGTAAGGGGTTTGTATGTGTTTGAGATAGGTTAGAATTGAGTAAAATGTATTCAATGCGTGTAGTAGTAGTGTTTGGTATTGCTTATCTTGCGATATTTGAAAACTTTTTGGTACTCTTAAGCTTGTTGACAGTTCTATATTTTTGTCTGTTTTTTTGTCACCTGGAATTTTTCAACTTTTGAACATCTGTGGTGGTATTTTATAATTACAGTATAGTTTTGTACCTTTAATCATTTCTATGGCGGACAGCATTTCTCATGGCTTATCTTTGAGCAACGGTCTTTGCAGCGACATAGTTTTGGCAGCCAGGTTTCTTACTAAGTTCCTGGGAATATGTTTCCCGCAAATTTATTCTAGCAATGCAGAGGTGTTCTTGTCGGGGACTAGTGGAGGTATAGTTTGAGCCTGTGTGAAAGGCATCAGGCTGCTGCATTTGCCAAGCGAGTGACTGGACGTAGATACGTGGAAGCGTGTGAGGGTGGTTCTATACTTAGGGCTTGTGTGTGTGCATGGGACATGGCTTGTCGATTTTAAATATTTTTTCTTTTCAGGTCTTTAGATGTTTAGAAACTAAAATAGCAGACATGGGCTTTTTTTTCTTTTCCTCCCCCATTTAGGCTTTTTTTAGTGCTTCCAGCCAGTCACCAAGGTGATGTTCGTCACCACCTATGGTTGAGCAGGGGTCGGTGCACATACGGTGTTTTCAGGTAGGGTAATTTTGAGGCTTCAGGGAATTTAGTTGCTGAGAATTCCTGAATCCAGGCTGGGGGGGCGGGAGGTGTGGTGTGTTGTTTTGTATTAGGAAAGAACATATCACAGTTGGTGTGGCAGCCTTCAAGTTTCATATATGGGTGTAGGTGGCGGTGAACTATGTTTTGGTGCAGTGAGTGCTGTCGGTTGGGTGCAAATATATAGCTTTACAGACATATGGGTAAATAAATGGAGGGGAGGATGTTTAGAGGTCATATTGTAATGATATTGATAGAAATGTGTTTCTGTTTGCAGGTTATTATGTTGAGAACCTGTAGATTCCAGAGGAGCTCCATCTGTTCTGGATGGCTGCTTGCAACATGTAGAAGATTTCAGATGGAGACAGGAAACCTATCCATGTCAAATGGAAGGCTGCATTGCTGTGTGTATAAGGACATCTGATGGCTATCTGACAAAGCATGCTACCTGTCGAGCATTTTGTGTAAGTAGTAAAGCCTTGCTGGTTTTCTAAGGATGAACTGTAAAAAGTGAACTGTGTCATTTATGTATGTAAATGCATTTAAATGAAATGTATGATGCTACTAATTAAGTTCATGTAAGGTAAATGTTAATGATATTGCCCTTAGAATGCTGGTGTTAGGGATAGAATGGCACTGCTAGTCTTGGAAAGTTGCTGTTCAACTTAAAATGAATGTCTTAGTCCTAGAATTCTGGTGTTAGTCTTAAAACGAAAGTCTTAGTGCTAAAATGCTGCTCTTAGTCTTAAAATCCATGTCCTAATCTCAGAATGTTGGTGTTCATCTTAGACTTCTGGTGTTAGTCTTAGGGTGCATGTCTGTCTTAGAAAGTATGACTTAGAATGCTGATCTTAGTATCAAAATCATGGTATGAGTTTTAGAATGCATGTCAATGTTAGTTTGTGGGTTGTTGTCGATTTAGGGCTTGTGTGTATGCGTGTGAGGTGGACTGTCGATTTAAAATGTCTTTTCCTTTTTGGATTTTCAGATATTTAGAAACAAAAAATCGCAGATGGTGGATATTGTTTTTCTCCCTCTCCGGCCAGGGAATTTTTTTCCCAGTCCCAGCCGGTCTGCGTGGCACCATTTGTCAATGCCTATGTTTCAGCAATGTTTGCTGCACGGACAGAGTTTTGATGTGCAGGATGTTCCTGGGACAGGGGTGCCTATGTATTTATTCTCATCAAGGCAGGGGTACGTGTCAGTAGGGAAGAGCAGAGGCAGGTTTTGGGCCCGTGATGCCGGTGGCAGGGGAATGCATTCGGTATGTATCTGAGCATATATAGACTCGTGCAAGCATGTGTGGGCAATTCTTGCATTTGGGCTTTTCTCTTGCCATTGAATGTGGGTTGTCAATTTAACATGTTTTTAGAGCTTGGATGCTTTTAGAACTTAAAAGTTTTAGAAATTAGCGTCTAATTGGAGAATGTACTGTCTCAAAAGAGAACTTGGTATCTAATAGATGATCCAGGTCTGTGATTGGAGAACCTTGTGTCTAATTGGAGAATGTATCGTTTCAATGGAGAACTTAGCGTTTCACTGGGGAGTGGAACATTTCAAAGCAGGACATAGCATTTCAATGCAGATTTTAGCATTTGAATGCTGAATTTAGCGTTTGAATGTAGAATTGAGTATTTCAGAGCAGAACTCAGCGTTTCCATATTAAACTGAGCATTTCAATGGACAGTTTGTTTATTTCAGAAATTAATATTTCAACTTAGTGTTTCAATGCCCAATGTACACAGAGAACCTACTCTTGTATTTCACAACCTAAAATTTCAATGCATATTCAGGTATTCTTCAGCTATGAAACCGAAGAGAGACTGCAGTGATGGTGACACCGTTAAAATGCTGACTGGGTGCTGAAGAGGCCCAGCACCAGCTTTCCCTACTGGCCCTTCTGCTGTGAGAGCAGATGCCAAAGGTTCATTCTGTGCTGACTGTGTTGCCCCGCAGGAGAGCGCAGATTCTGGATTGATTGCATTCAAATGCTTTTCCTGTATGAAAGTGAGCAGTGAAAGCAATGATGGAGGCACGGATGAAAAGGTGATTGTGTGCTGAACAGGCCCAGCACCAGCTTTCAATCCTGGCTATACTGCTGTGGCAGCAGAGGCCAAACGTTCGAGCTATACTCACTGAGCTGCCGGGCAGCTGAGGGCGACCACCCGAGAATTTGTATTCAAATGGACTTTTAGGTATGAAACCGAGGAGAGACTGCAATGATGGTGACACCGTTGCAAAGCTGCCTGTGTGCTGAAGAGGCAGAGCACTAGCTTTCCCTGCTGGTCCTTCTGCTGTGGGAGCAGATGCCACTGTTCATTCTGTGCTGACTGTGTTGCTGCACTGCTAGAAGAGAGCAGGCTCTGGACTGATTCCATTCAAATGCTTTTCCTGTATGAAAGTGAGCAGTGAAAGCAACGATGGCGGCACCAATGTAAAGGTGATTGTGTGCTGAACAGGTCCAGCACCAGCTTTCAATCCTGGCTCTTCTGCTGTGGGAGCAGAGGCCCAACGTTCGTGCTGTACTCACTGTGCTGCTGGGCAGCTGAGAGACACCACCTGAGAGTTTGGATTCAAATGGACTTTTAGGTATGAAACCGAGGAGAGACTGCAGTGATGCTGTCACCGTTGCAAAGCTGCTTGTCTGCTGAAGAAGCCCAGCACTAGCTTTCCCTGCTGGTCCTTCTGCTGTGTGAGCAGATGCCACTGTTGATTCTGTGCTGACTGTGTTGCTGCGCTGCTAGAAGAGAGCAGGCTCTGGACTGATTCCATTCAAATGCTTTTCCTGCATGAAAGTGAGCAGTGAAAGCAACGATGGAGGCACCAATGTAAAGGTGATTGTGTGCTGAACAGGCCCAGCACCAGCTTTCAATCCTGGCTCTTCTGCTGTGGGAGCAGAGGCCAAACGTTCCTGCTGTACTCACTGTGCTGCTGGGCCGCTGAGAGAGACCACCTGAGAATTTGGATTCAAATGGACTTTTAGGTATGAAACCGAGGAGAGACTGCAATGATGGTGACACCGTTGCAAAGCTGCTTGTGTGCTGAAGAGTCCTAGCACTAGCTTTCCCTGCTGGTCCTTCTGCCGTGGGAGCAGATGCCACTGTTCATTCTGTGCTGAAAGTGTTGCTGCGCTGCCAGCAGAGAGCAGGCTCTGGACTGATTCCACTCAAATTCTTTTCCTGCATGAAAGTGAGCAGTGAAAGCAACGATGGAGGCACCAATGTAAAGGTGATTGTGTGCTGAACAGGTCCAGCACCAGCTTTCAATCCTGGCTCGTCTGCTGTGGGAGCAGAGGCCAAACGTTCGTGCTGTACTCACTGTGCTGCTGGGCAGCTGAGAGAGACCACCTGAGAATTTGGATTCAAATGGACTTTTAGGTATGAAACCGAGGAGAGACTGCAGTGATGGTGACACCATTGCAAAGCTGCTTGTGTGCTGAAGAGGCCCAGCACTAGCTTTCCCTGCTGGTCCTTCTGCTGTGGGAGCAGATGCCACTGTTCATTCTGTGCTGACTGTGTTGCTGCGCTGCTAGAAGAGAGCAGGCTCTGGACTGATTCCATTCAAATGCTTTTCCTGTATGAAAGTGAGCAGTGAAAGCAACGATGGAGGCACCAATGTAAAGGTGATTGTGTGCTGAACAGGTCCAGCACCAGCTTTCAATCCTGGCTCTTCTGCTGTGGGAGCAGAGGCCCAACGTTCGTGCTGTACTCACTGTGCTGCTGGGCAGCTGAGAGACACCACCTGAGAATTTGGATTCAAATGGACTTTTAGGTATGAAACCGAGGAGAGACTGCAGTGATGCTGTCACCGTTGCAAAGCTGCTTGTGTGCTGAAGAGGCCCAGCACTAGCTTTCCCTGCTGGTCCTTCTGCTGTGGGAGCAGATGCCACTGTTCATTCTGTGCTGACTGTGTTGCTGCGCTGCCAGCAGAGAGCAGGCTCTGGACTGATTCCATTCAAATGCTTTTCCTGCATGAAAGTGAGCTGTGAAAGCAACGATGGAGGCACCAATGTAAAGGTGATTGTGTGCTGAACAGGTCCAGCACCAGCTTTCAATCCTGGCTCTTCTGCTGTGAGAGCAGAGGCCAAACGTTCGTGCTGTACTCACTGTGCTGCTGGGCAGCTGAGAGAGACCACCTGAGTATTTGGATTCAAATGGACTTTTAGGTATGAAACCGTGGAGTGTGCAATGATGGTGACACCGTTGCAAAGCTGCTTGTGTGCTGAAGAGGCCCAGCACTAGCTTTCCCTGCTGGTCCTTCTGCTGTGGGAGCAGATGCCACTGTTCATTCTGTGCTGACTGTGTTGCTGCCAGCAGAGAGCAGGCTCTGGACTGATTCCATTCAAATGCTTTTCCTGCATGAAAGTGAGCAGTGAAAGCAACGATGGAGGCACCAATGTAAAGGTGATTGTGTGCTGAACAGGCCCAGCACCAGCTTTCAGTCCTGGCTCTTCTGCTGTGGTAGCAGAGGCCAAACGTTCCTGCTGTACTCACTGTGCTGCTGGGCCGCTGAGAGAGACCACCTGAGAATTTCGATTCAAATGGACTTTTAGGTATGAAACCGAGGAGAGACTGCAATGATGGTGACCCCGTTGCAAAGCTGCTTGTGTACTGAAGAGTCCCAGCACTAGCTTTCCCTGCTGGTCCTTCTGCCGTGGGAGCAGATGCCACTGTTCATTCTGTGCTGACTGTGTTGCTGCGCTGCCAGCAGAGAGCAGGCTCTGGACTGATTCCATTCAAATGCTTTTCCTGCATGAAAGTGAGCAGTGAAAGCAACGATGGAGGCACCAATGTAAAGGGGATTGTGTGCTGAACAGGTCCAGCACCAGCTTTCAATCCTGGCTCTTCTGCTGTGGGAGCAGAGGCCAAACGTTCGTGCTGTACTCACTGTGCTGCTGGGCAGCTGATTGAGACCACCTGAGAATTTGGATTCAAATGGACTTTTAGGTATGAAACCGAGGAGAGAGTGCAATGATGCTGTCACCGTTGCAAAGCTGCTTGTGTGCTGAAGAGGCCCAGCACTAGCTTTCACTGCTGGTCCTTCTGCTGTGGGAGCAGATGCCACTGTTCGTTCGGTGCTGACTGTGTTGCTGCGCTGCTAGCAGAGAGCAGGCTCTGGACTGATTGCATTCAAATGCTTTTCCTGTATGAAAGTGAGCAGTGAAAGCAACGATGGAGGCACCAATGTAAAGGTGATTGTGTGCTGAACAGGTCCAGCACCAGCTTTCAACCCTGGCTCTTCTGCTGTGGGAGCAGATGCCACTGTTCATTCTGTGCTGAATGTGTTCCTGCGCTGCCAGCAGAGAGCAGGCTCTGGACTGATTCCATTGAAATGCTGTTCCTATATGAAAGTGAGCAGTGAAAGCAACGATGGAGGCACCAATGTAAAGGTGATTGTGTGCTGAACAAGTCCAGCAGCAGCTTTCAATCCTGGCTCTTCTGCTGTGGGAGCAGAGGCCAAACGTTCGTGCTGTACTCACTATGCTGCTGGGCAGCTGAGAGAGACCACCTGAGAATTTGGATTCAAATGGACTTGTAGGTATGAAACCGAGGAGAGACTGCAATGATGGTGACACCGTTGCAAAGCTGCTTGTGTGCTGAAGAGGCCCAGCACTAGCTTTCCCTGCTGGTCCTTCTGCTGTGGGAGCAGATGCCACTGTTCATTCTGTGCTGACTGTGTTGCTGCCAGCAGAGAGCAGGCTCTGGACTGATTCCATTCAAATGCTTTTCCTGCATGAAAGTGAGCAGTGAAAGCAGCGATGGAGGCACCAATGTAAAGGTGATTGTGTGCCGAACAGGTCCAGCACCAGCTTTCAATCCTGGCTCTTCTGCTGTGGGAGCAGAGGCCAAA
Organism: Pezoporus flaviventris; assembly: GCF_033815535.1. Lineage (NCBI taxonomy): Eukaryota > Metazoa > Chordata > Aves > Psittaciformes > Psittacidae > Pezoporus > Pezoporus flaviventris. The sequence goes on from NW_026892912.1 coordinate 21,403, forward strand.
TGATCGTGCTGTACTCACTGTGCTGCTGGGCAGCTGAGAGACACCACCTGAGAATTTGGATTCAAATGGACTTGTAGGTATGAAACCGAGGAGAGACTGCAATGATGGTGACACCGTTGCAAAGCTGCTTGTGTCCTGAAGAGGCCCAGCACTACCTTTCACTGCTGGTCCTTCTGCTGTGGGAGCAGATGCCACTATTCATTCGGTGCTGACTGTGTTGCTGCGCTGCTAGCAGAGAGCAGGCTCTGGACTGATTGCATTCAAATGCTTTTCCTGTATGAAAGTGAGCAGTGAAAGCAACGATGGAGGCACCAATGTAAAGGTGATTGTGTGCTGAACAGGTCCAGCACCAGCTTTCAACCCTGGCTCTTCTGCTGTGGGAGCAGATGCCACTGTTCATTCTGTGCTGAATGTGTTCCTGCTCTGCCAGCAGAGAGCAGGCTCTGGACTGATTCCATTGAAATGCTGTTCCTATATGAAAGTGAGCAGTCAAAGCAACGATGGAGGCACCAATGTAAAGGTGATTGTGTGCTGAACAGGTCCAGCACCAGCTTTCAATCCTGGCTCTTCTGCTGTGGGAGCAGAGGCCAAACGTTCGTGCTGTACTCACTGTGCTGCTGGGCAGCTGAGAGAGACCACCTGAGAATTTGGATTCAAATGGACTTTTAGGTATGAAACCGAGGAGAGACTGCAATGATGGTGACACCGTTGCAAAGCTGCTTGTGTGCTGGAGAGGCCCAGCACTAGCTTTCCCTGCTGGTCCTTCTGCTGTGGGAGCAGATGCCACTGTTCATTCTGTGCTGACTGTGTTGCTGCGCAGCAGAGAGCAGGCTCTGGACTGATTCCATTCAAATGCTTTTCCTGCATGAAAGTGAGCAGTGAAAGCAACGATGGAGGCACCAATGTAAAGGTGATTGTGTGCCGAACGGGTCCGGCACCAGCTTTCAATCCTGGCTCTTCTGCTGTGGGAGCAGAAGCCAAATGTTCGTGCTGTACTCACTGTGCTTCTGGGGAGCTGAGAGAGACCACCTGAGAATTTGGATTCAAATGGACTTTTAGGTATGAAACCGAGGAGAGACTGCAATGATGGTGACACCGTTGCAAAGCTGCTTGTGTGCTGAAGAGGCCCAGCACTAGCTTTCCCTGCTGGTCCTTCTGCTGTGGGAGCAGATGCCACTGTTCATTCTGTGCTGACTGTGTTTCTGCGCTGCCAGCAGAGAGCAGGCTCTGGACTGATTCCATTCAAATGCTTTTCCTGCATGAAAGTGAGCAGTGAAAGCAACGATGGAGGCACCAATGTAAAGGTGATTGTGTGCCGAACAGGTCCAGCACCAGCTTTCAATCCTGGCTCTTCTGCTGTGGGAGCAGAGGCCAAACGTTCTTGCTGTACTCACTGTGCTGCTGGGCAGCTGAGAGAGACCACCTGAGAATTTGGATTCAAATGGACTTTTAGGTATGAAACCGAGGAGAGACTGCAATGATGGTGACACCGTTGCAAAGCTGCTTGTGTGCTGAAGAGGCCCAGCACTAGCTTTCCCTGCTGGTCCTTCTGCCATTGGAGCTGATGCCAATGTTCATTCTGTGCTGACTGCGTTGCTGCGCAGCCGAGGGCAGGCTCTGGACTGATTTCATTCAAATGCTTTTCCTGTATGAAAGTGAGCAGTGAAAGCAACGATGGAGGCACCAATGTAAAGGTGATTGTGCGCTGAACAGGTCCAGCACCAGCTTTCAATCCTGGCTCTTCTGCTGTGGGAGCAGAGGCCCAACGTTCGTGCTGTACTCACTGTGCTGCTGGGCAGCTGAGAGACACCACCTGAGAATTTGGATTCAAATGGACTTTTAGGTATGAACCCGAGGAGAGACTGCAATGATGGTGACACCGTTGCAAAGCTGCTTGTGTGCTGAAGAGACCCAGCACTAGCTTTCCCTGCTGGTCCTTCTGCTGTGGGAGCAGATGCCACTGTTCATTCTGTGCTGACTGTGTTGCTGCGCAGCAGAGAGCAGGCTCTGGACTGATTCCATTCAAATGCTTTTTCTGTATGAAAGTGAGCAGTAAAATCAGCGATGGAGGCACCAATGTAAAGGCGATTGTGTGCTGAACATGTCCAGCACCAGCTTTCAATCCTGGCTCTTCTGCTGTGGGAGCAGAGGCCAAACGTTCGTGCTGTACTCACTGTGCTGCTGGGCAGCTAAGAGTGACCACCTGAGGATTTGGATTCAAATGGACTTTTAGGGATGAAACCGAGGAGAGACTGTAATGATGGTGACACCGTGGCAAAGCTGCTTGTGTGCTGGAGAGTCAGAGCACTAGCTTTCCCTGCTGGTCCTTCTGCTGTGGGAGCAGATGCCACTGTTCATTCTCTGCTCACTGTGTTGCTGCAAGCAGAGAGCAGCCTCTGGGCTGATTCCATTCAAATGCTTTTCCTGTATGAATGTGAGCAGTGAAAGCAACGATGGAGGCACCAATGTAAAGGTGATTGTGTGCTGAACAGGTCCAGCACCAGCTTTCAATCCTGGCTCTTCTGCTGTGGGAGCAGAGGCCAAACGTTCGTGCTGTACTCACTGTGCTGCTGGGCAGCTGAGAGAGACCACCTGAGAATTTGGATTCAAATGGACTTTTAGGGATGAAACCAAGGAGAGACTGCAATGATGGTGACACCGTTGCAAAGCTGACTGTGTGCTGAAGAGGCCCAGCACTAGCTTTCCCTGCTCGTCCTTCTGCTGTGGGAGCAGATGCCACTGTTCATTCTGTGCTCACTGTGTTGCTGCGCAGCCGAGAGCAGGCTCTGGACTGATTCCATTCAAATGCTTTTCTTGTATGAAAGTGAGCAGTGAAAGCAACGATGGAGGCACCAATGTAAAGGTGATTGTGTGCTGAACAGGTCCAGCACCAGCTTTCAATCCTAGCTGTTCTGCTGTGGGAGCAGAAGCCAAACATTCGTGCTGTACTCACTGTGCTGCTGGGCAGCTGAGAGACACCACCTTAGAATTTGGATTCAAATGGACTTTTAGGTATGAAACCGAGGAGAGACTGCAATGATGGTGACCCCGTTGCAAAGCTGCTTGTGTGCTGAAGAGGCCCAGCACTAGCTTTCCCTGCTGGTCCTTCTGCTGTGGGAGCAGATGCCACTGTTCATTCTGTGCTCACTGTGTTGCTGCAAGCAGAGAGCAGCCTCTGGGCTGATTCCATTCAAATGCTTTTCCTGTATGAATGTGAGCAGTGAAAGCAACGATGGAGGCACCAATGTAAAGGTGATTGTGTGCTGAACAGGTCCAGCACCAGCTTTCAATCCTGGCTCTTCTGCTGTGGGAGCAGAGGCCAAACGTTCGTGCTGTACTCACTGTGCTGCTGGGCAGCTGAGAGACACCACCTGAGAATTTGGATTCAAATAAACTTTTAGGTATGAAACCGAGGAGAGACTGCAATGATGGTGACACCGTTGCAAAGCTGACTGTGTGCTGGAGAGGCAGAGCACTAGCTTTCCCTGCTGGTCCTTCTGCTGTGGGAGCAGATGCCACTTTTCATTCTGTGCTGACTGTGTTGCTGCCAGCAGAGAGCAGGCTCTGGACTGATTCCATTCAAATGCTTTTCCTGTATGAAAGTGAGCAGTGAAAGCAACGATGGAGGCACCAATGTAAAGGTGATTGTGTGCTGAACAGGTCCAGCACCAGCTTTCAATCCTAGCTGTTCTGCTGTGGGAGCAGAAGCCAAACATTCGTGCTGTACTCACTGTGCTGCTGGGCAGCTGAGAGACACCACCTTAGAATTTGGATTCAAATGGACTTTTAGGTATGAAACCGAGGAGAGACTGCAATGATGGTGACACCGTTGCAAAGCTGCTTGTGTGCTGAAGAGGCCCAGCACTAGCTTTCCCTGCTGGTCCTTCTGCCGTGGGAGCAGATGCCACTGTTCATTCTGTGCTCACTGTGTTGCTGTAAGCAGAGAGCAGCCTCTGGGCTGATTCCATTCAAATGCTTTTCCTGTATGAATGTGAGCAGTGAAAGCAACGATGGAGGCACCAATGTAAAGGTGATTGTGTGCTGAACAGGTCAAGCACCAGCTTTCAATCCTGGCTCTTCTGCTGTGGGAGCAGAGGCCAAACGTTCGTGCTGTACTCACTGTGCTGCTGGGCAGCTGAGAGACACCACCTGAGAATTTGGATTCAAATGGACTTTTAGGTATGAAACTGAGGAGAGACTGCAATGATGGTGACACCGTTGCAAAGCCGACTGTGTGCTGGAGAGGCAGAGCACTAGCTTTCCCTGCTGGTCCTTCTGCTGTGGGAGCAGATGCCACTGTTCATTCTGTGCTGTGTTGCTGCCAGCAGAGAGCAGGCTCTGGACTGATTCCATTCAAATGCTTTTCCTGTATGAAAGTGAGCAGTGAAAGCAACGATGGAGGCACCAATGTAAAGGTGATTGTGTGCTGAACAGGTCCAGCACCAGCTTTCAATCCTAGCTCTTCTGCTGTGGGAGCAGAAGCCAAACGTTCGTGCTTTACTCACTGTGCTGCTGGGCAGCTGAGAGACACCACCTGAGAATTTGGATTCAAATGGACTTTTAGGTATGAAACCGAGGAGAGACTGCAATGATGGTGACACCGTTGCAAAGCTGCTTGTGTGCTGAAGAGGCCCAGCACTAGCTTTCCCTGCTGGTCCTTCTGCTCTGGGAGCAGATGCCACTGTTCATTCTGTGCTGACTGTGTTGCTGCAAGCAGAGAGCAGCTCTGGACAGATTCCATTCAAATGCTTTTCCTGTAAGAATGTGACCAGTGAAAGCAACGATGGAGGCACCAATGTAAAGGTGATTGTGTGCTGAACAGGTCCAGCACCAGCTTTCAATCCTGGCTCTTCTGCTGTGGGAGCAGAAGCCAAACGTTCGTGCTGTACTCACTGTGCTGCTGGGCAGCTGAGAGACACCACCTTAGAATTTGGATTCAAATGGACTTTTAGGTATGAAACCGAGGAGAGACTGCAATGATGGTGACACCGTTGCAAAGCTGCTTGTGTGCTGAAGAGGCCCAGCACTAGCTTTCCCTGCTCGTCCTTCTGCTGTGGGAGCAGATGCCACTGTTCATTCTGTGCTCACTGTGTTGCTGCGCAGCCGAGAGCAGGCTCTGGACTGATTCCATTCAAATGCTTTTCTTGTAAGAAAGTGAGCAGTGAAAGCAACGATGGAGGCACCAATGTAAAGGTGATTGTGTGCTGAACAGGTCCAGCACCAGCTTTCAATCCTAGCTGTTCTGCTGTGGGAGCAGAAGCCAAACATTCGTGCTGTACTCACTGTGCTGCTGGGCAGCTGAGAGAGACCACCTTAGAATTTGGATTCAAATGGACTTTTAGGTATGAAACCGAGGAGAGACTGCAATGATGGTGACACCGTTGCAAAGCTGCTTGTGTGCTGAAGAGGCCCAGCACTAGCTTTACCTGCTGGTCCTTCTGCTGTGGGAGCAGATGCCACTGTTCATTCTGTGCTCACTGTGTTGCTGCAAGCAGAGAGCAGCCTCTGGGCTGATTCCATTCAAATGCTTTTCCTGTATGAATGTGAGCAGTGAAAGCAACGATGGAGGCACCAATGTAAAGGTGATTGTGTGCTGAACAGGTCCAGCACCAGCTTTCAATCCTGGCTCTTCTGCTGTGGGAGCAGAGGCCAAACGTTTGTGCTGTACTCACTGTGCTGCTGGGCAGCTGAGAGACACCACCTGAGAATTTGGATTCAAATGGACTTTTAGGTATGAAACCGAGGAGAGACTGCAATGATGGTGACACCGTTGCAAAGCTGACTGTGTGCTGGAGAGGCAGAGCACTAGCTTTCCCTGCTGGTCCTTCTGCTGTGGGAGCAGATGCCACTGTTCATTCTGTGCTGACTGTGTTGCTGCCAGCAGAGAGCAGGCTCTGGACTGATTCCATTCAAATGCTTTTCCTGTATGAAAGTGAGCAGTGAAAGCAACGATGGAGGCACCAATGTAAAGGTGATTGTGTGCTGAACAGGTCCAGCACCAGCTTTCAATCCTAGCTGTTCTGCTGTATGAGCAGAAGCCAAACATTCGTGCTGTAATCACTGTGCTGCTGGGCAGCTGAGAGACACCACCTTAGAATTTGGATTCAAATGGACTTTTAGGTATGAAACCGAGGAGAGACTGCAATGATGGTGACACCGTTGCAAAGCTGCTTGTGTGCTGAAGAGGCCCAGCACTAGCTTTCCCTGCTGGTCCTTCTGCCGTGGGAGCAGATGCCACTGTTCATTCTGTGCTCACTGTGTTGCTGCGCAGCCGAGAGCAGGCTCTGGACTGATTCCATTCAAATGCTTTTCTTGTAAGAAAGTGAGCAGTGAAAGCAACGATGGAGGCACCAATGTAAAGGTGATTGTGTGCTGAACAGGTCCAGCACCAGCTTTCAATCCTGGCTCTTCTGCTGTGGGAGCAGAGGCCAAACGTTCGTTCTGTACTCACTGTGCTGCTGGGCAGCTGAGAGACACCACCTGAGAATTTGGATTCAAATGGACTTTTAGGGATGAATCCGAGGAGAGACAGCAATGATGGTGACACCGTTGAAAGCTGACTGTGTGCTGGAGAGGCCCAGCACTAGCTTTCCCTGCTGGTCCTTCTGCTGTGGGAGCAGATGCCACTTTTCATTCTGTGCTCACTGTGTTGCTGCAAGCAGAGAGCAGCCTCTGGGCTGATTCCATTCAAATGCTTTTCCTGTATGAATGTGAGTAGTGAAAGCAACGATGGAGGCACCAATGTAAAGGTGATTGTGTGCTGAACAGGTCCAGCACCAGCTTTCAATCCTGGCTCTTCTGCTGTGGGAGCAGAGGCCAAACGTTCGTGCTGTACTCACTGTGCTGCTGGGCAGCTGAGAGACACCACCTGTGAATTTGGATTCAAATGGACTTTTAGGTATGAAACCGAGGAGAGACTGCAATTATGGTGACACCGTTGCAAAGCTGACTGTGTGCTGGAGAGGCAGAGCACTAGCTTTCCCTGTTGGTCCTTCTGCTGTGGGAGCAGATGCCACTGTTCATTCTGTGCTGACTGTGTTTCTGCGCTGCCAGCAGAGAGCAGCCTCTGGGCTGATTCCATTCAAATGCTTTTCCTGTATGAATGTGAGCAGTGAAAGCCACGATGGAGGCACCAATGTAAAGGTGATTGTGTGCTGAACAGGTCCAGCACCAGCTTTCAATCCTGGCTCTTCTTCTGTGGGAGCAGAGGCCAAATGTTCGTGCTGTACTCACTGTGCTGCTGGGCAGCTGAGAGAGACCACCTGAGAATTTGGATTCAAATGGACTTTTAGGGATGAATCCGAGGAGAGACTGCAATGATGGTGACACCGTTGCAAAGCTGACTGTGTGCTGGAGAGGCAGAGCACTAGCTTTCCCTGCTGGTCCTTCTGCCGTGGGCTCAGATGCCGCTGTTCATTCTGTGCTCACTGTGTTGCTGCCAGCAGAGAGCAGGCTCTGGACTGATTCCATTCAAATGCTTTTCCTGTAAGAATGTGAGCAGTGAAAGCAACGATGGAGGCACCCATGTAAAGGTGATTGTGTGCTGAACATGTCCAGCACCAGCTTTCAATCCTGGCTCTTCTGCTGTGGGAGCAGAGGCCAAACGTTCGTGCTGTACTCACTGTGCTGCTGGGCAGCTGAGAGACACCACCTGAGAATTTGGATTCAAATGGACTTTTAGGTATGAAACCGAGGAGAGACTGCAATGATGGTGACCCCGTTGCAAAGCTGCTTGTGTGCTGAAGAGGCCCAGCACTAGCTTTCCCTGCTGGTCCTTCTGCTGTCGGAGCAGATGCCACTGTTCATTCTGTGCTCACTGTGTTGCTGCAAGCAGAGAGCAGCCTCTGGTTTGATTCCATTCAAATGCTTTTCCTGCATGAAAGTGAGCAGTGAAAGCAACGATGGAGGCACCAATGTAAAGGTGATTGTGTGCTGAACAGGTCCAGCACCAGCTTTCAATCCTAGCTCTTCTGCTGTGGGAGCAGAGGCCAAACGTTCGTGCTGTACTCACTGTGCTGCTGGGCTGCTGAGAGAGACCACCTGAGAATTTGGATTCAAATGGACTTTTAGGTATGAAACCGAGGAGAGACTGCAATGATGGTGACACCGTTGCAAAGCTGCTTGTGTGCTGAAGAGGCCCAGCACAAGCTTTCCCTGCTGGTCCTTCTGCTGTGGGAGCAGATGCCACTGTTCATTCTGTGCTCACTGTGTTGCTGCAAGCAGAGAGCAGCCTCTGGGCTGATTCCATTCAAATGCTTTTCCTGTATGAATGTGAGCAGTGAAAGCAACGATGGAGGCACCAATGTAAAGGGGATTGTGTGCTGAACAGGTCCAGCACCAGCTTTCAATCCTGGCTCTTCTGCTGTGGGAGCAGAGGCCAAACGTTCGTGCTGTACTCACTGCGCTGCTGGGCAGCTGGAAGAGACGACCTGAGAATTTGGATTCAAATGGACTTTTAGGTATGAAACCGAGGAGAGACTGCAATGATGGTGACACCGTTGCAAAGCTGCTTGTGTGCTGAAGAGGCCCAGCACTAGCTTTCCCTGCTGGTCCTTCTGCCATTGGAGCTGATGCCAATGTTCATTCTGTGCTGACTGCGTTGCTGCGCAGCCGAGGGCAGGCTCTGGACTGATTTCATTCAAATGCTTTTCCTGTATGAAAGTGAGCAGTGAAAGCAACGATGGAGGCACCAATGTAAAGGTGATTGTGCGCTGAACAGGTCCAGCACCAGCTTTCAATCCTGGCTCTTCTGCTGTGGGAGCAGAGGCCCAACGTTCGTGCTGTACTCACTGTGCTGCTGGGCAGCTGAGAGACACCACCTGAGAATTTGGATTCAAATGGACTTTTAGGTATGAACCCGAGGAGAGACTGCAATGATGGTGACACCGTTGCAAAGCTGCTTGTGTGCTGAAGAGACCCAGCACTAGCTTTCCCTGCTGGTCCTTCTGCTGTGGGAGCAGATGCCACTGTTCATTCTGTGCTGACTGTGTTGCTGCGCAGCAGAGAGCAGGCTCTGGACTGATTCCATTCAAATGCTTTTTCTGTATGAAAGTGAGCAGTAAAATCAGCGATGGAGGCACCAATGTAAAGGCGATTGTGTGCTGAACATGTCCAGCACCAGCTTTCAATCCTGGCTCTTCTGCTGTGGGAGCAGAGGCCAAACGTTCGTGCTGTACTCACTGTGCTGCTGGGCAGCTAAGAGTGACCACCTGAGGATTTGGATTCAAATGGACTTTTAGGGATGAAACCGAGGAGAGACTGTAATGATGGTGACACCGTGGCAAAGCTGCTTGTGTGCTGGAGAGTCAGAGCACTAGCTTTCCCTGCTGGTCCTTCTGCTGTGGGAGCAGATGCCACTGTTCATTCTCTGCTCACTGTGTTGCTGCAAGCAGAGAGCAGCCTCTGGGCTGATTCCATTCAAATGCTTTTCCTGTATGAATGTGAGCAGTGAAAGCAACGATGGAGGCACCAATGTAAAGGTGATTGTGTGCTGAACAGGTCCAGCACCAGCTTTCAATCCTGGCTCTTCTGCTGTGGGAGCAGAGGCCAAACGTTCGTGCTGTACTCACTGTGCTGCTGGGCAGCTGAGAGAGACCACCTGAGAATTTGGATTCAAATGGACTTTTAGGGATGAAACCAAGGAGAGACTGCAATGATGGTGACACCGTTGCAAAGCTGACTGTGTGCTGAAGAGGCCCAGCACTAGCTTTCCCTGCTCGTCCTTCTGCTGTGGGAGCAGATGCCACTGTTCATTCTGTGCTCACTGTGTTGCTGCGCAGCCGAGAGCAGGCTCTGGACTGATTCCATTCAAATGCTTTTCTTGTATGAAAGTGAGCAGTGAAAGCAACGATGGAGGCACCAATGTAAAGGTGATTGTGTGCTGAACAGGTCCAGCACCAGCTTTCAATCCTAGCTGTTCTGCTGTGGGAGCAGAAGCCAAACATTCGTGCTGTACTCACTGTGCTGCTGGGCAGCTGAGAGACACCACCTTAGAATTTGGATTCAAATGGACTTTTAGGTATGAAACCGAGGAGAGACTGCAATGATGGTGACCCCGTTGCAAAGCTGCTTGTGTGCTGAAGAGGCCCAGCACTAGCTTTCCCTGCTGGTCCTTCTGCTGTGGGAGCAGATGCCACTGTTCATTCTGTGCTCACTGTGTTGCTGCAAGCAGAGAGCAGCCTCTGGGCTGATTCCATTCAAATGCTTTTCCTGTATGAATGTGAGCAGTGAAAGCAACGATGGAGGCACCAATGTAAAGGTGATTGTGTGCTGAACAGGTCCAGCACCAGCTTTCAATCCTGGCTCTTCTGCTGTGGGAGCAGAGGCCAAACGTTCGTGCTGTACTCACTGTGCTGCTGGGCAGCTGAGAGACACCACCTGAGAATTTGGATTCAAATAAACTTTTAGGTATGAAACCGAGGAGAGACTGCAATGATGGTGACACCGTTGCAAAGCTGACTGTGTGCTGGAGAGGCAGAGCACTAGCTTTCCCTGCTGGTCCTTCTGCTGTGGGAGCAGATGCCACTGTTCATTCTGTGCTGACTGTGTTGCTGCCAGCAGAGAGCAGGCTCTGGACTGATTCCATTCAAATGCTTTTCCTGTATGAAAGTGAGCAGTGAAAGCAACGATGGAGGCACCAATGTAAAGGTGATTGTGTGCTGAACAGGTCCAGCACCAGCTTTCAATCCTAGCTGTTCTGCTGTGGGAGCAGAAGCCAAACATTCGTGCTGTACTCACTGTGCTGCTGGGCAGCTGAGAGACACCACCTTAGAATTTGGATTCAAATGGACTTTTAGGTATGAAACCGAGGAGAGACTGCAATGATGGTGACACCGTTGCAAAGCTGCTTGTGTGCTGAAGAGGCCCAGCACTAGCTTTCCCTGCTGGTCCTTCTGCCGTGGGAGCAGATGCCACTGTTCATTCTGTGCTCACTGTGTTGCTGTAAGCAGAGAGCAGCCTCTGGGCTGATTCCATTCAAATGCTTTTCCTGTATGAATGTGAGCAGTGAAAGCAACGATGGAGGCACCAATGTAAAGGTGATTGTGTGCTGAACAGGTCAAGCACCAGCTTTCAATCCTGGCTCTTCTGCTGTGGGAGCAGAGGCCAAACGTTCGTGCTGTACTCACTGTGCTGCTGGGCAGCTGAGAGACACCACCTGAGAATTTGGATTCAAATGGACTTTTAGGTATGAAACTGAGGAGAGACTGCAATGATGGTGACACCGTTGCAAAGCCGACTGTGTGCTGGAGAGGCAGAGCACTAGCTTTCCCTGCTGGTCCTTCTGCTGTGGGAGCAGATGCCACTGTTCATTCTGTGCTGTGTTGCTGCCAGCAGAGAGCAGGCTCTGGACTGATTCCATTCAAATGCTTTTCCTGTATGAAAGTGAGCAGTGAAAGCAACGATGGAGGCACCAATGTAAAGGTGATTGTGTGCTGAAGAGGTCCAGCACCAGCTTTCAATCCTAGCTCTTCTGCTGTGGGAGCAGAAGCCAAACGTTCGTGCTTTACTCACTGTGCTGCTGGGCAGCTGAGAGACACCACCTGAGAATTTGGATTCAAATGGACTTTTAGGTATGAAACCGAGGAGAGACTGCAATGATGGTGACACCGTTGCAAAGCTGCTTGTGTGCTGAAGAGGCCCAGCACTAGCTTTCCCTGCTGGTCCTTCTGCTCTGGGAGCAGATGCCACTGTTCATTCTGTGCTGACTGTGTTGCTGCAAGCAGAGAGCAGCTCTGGACTGATTCCATTCAAATGCTTTTCCTGTAAGAATGTGACCAGTGAAAGCAACGATGGAGGCACCAATGTAAAGGTGATTGTGTGCTGAACAGGTCCAGCACCAGCTTTCAATCCTGGCTCTTCTGCTGTGGGAGCAGAAGCCAAACGTTCGTGCTGTACTCACTGTGCTGCTGGGCAGCTGAGAGACACCACCTTAGAATTTGGATTCAAATGGACTTTTAGGTATGAAACCGAGGAGAGACTGCAATGATGGTGACACCGTTGCAAAGCTGCTTGTGTGCTGAAGAGGCCCAGCACTAGCTTTCCCTGCTCGTCCTTCTGCTGTGGGAGCAGATGCCACTGTTCATTCTGTGCTCACTGTGTTGCTGCGCAGCCGAGAGCAGGCTCTGGACTGATTCCATTCAAATGCTTTTCTTGTAAGAAAGTGAGCAGTGAAAGCAACGATGGAGGCACCAATGTAAAGGTGATTGTGTGCTGAACAGGTCCAGCACCAGCTTTCAATCCTAGCTGTTCTGCTGTGGGAGCAGAAGCCAAACATTCGTGCTGTACTCACTGTGCTGCTGGGCAGCTGAGAGAGACCACCTTAGAATTTGGATTCAAATGGACTTTTAGGTATGAAACCGAGGAGAGACTGCAATGATGGTGACACCGTTGCAAAGCTGCTTGTGTGCTGAAGAGGCCCAGCACTAGCTTTACCTGCTGGTCCTTCTGCTGTGGGAGCAGATGCCACTGTTCATTCTGTGCTCACTGTGTTGCTGCAAGCAGAGAGCAGCCTCTGGGCTGATTCCATTCAAATGCTTTTCCTGTATGAATGTGAGCAGTGAAAGCAACGATGGAGGCACCAATGTAAAGGTGATTGTGTGCTGAACAGGTCCAGCACCAGCTTTCAATCCTGGCTCTTCTGCTGTGGGAGCAGAGGCCAAACGTTCGTGCTGTACTCACTGTGCTGCTGGGCAGCTGAGAGACACCACCTGAGAATTTGGATTCAAATGGACTTTTAGGTATGAAACCGAGGAGAGACTGCAATTATGGTGACACCGTTGCAAAGCTGACTGTGTGCTGGAGAGGCAGAGCGCTAGCTTTCCCTGCTGGTCCTTCTGCTGTGGGAGCAGATGCCACTGTTCATTCTGTGCTGACTGTGTTGCTGCCAGCAGAGAGCAGGCTCTGGACTGATTCCATTCAAATGCTTTTCCTGTATGAAAGTGAGCAGTGAAAGCAACGATGGAGGCACCAATGTAAAGGTGATTGTGTGCTGAACAGGTCCAGCACCAGCTTTCAATCCTAGCTGTTCTGCTGTATGAGCAGAAGCCAAACATTCGTGCTGTAATCACTGTGCTGCTGGGCAGCTGAGAGACACCACCTTAGAATTTGGATTCAAATGGACTTTTAGGTATGAAACCGAGGAGAGACTGCAATGATGGTGACACCGTTGCAAAGCTGCTTGTGTGCTGAAGAGGCCCAGCACTAGCTTTCCCTGCTGGTCCTTCTGCCGTGGGAGCAGATGCCACTGTTCATTCTGTGCTCACTGTGTTGCTGCAAGCAGAGAGCAGCCTCTGGGCTGATTCCATTCAAATGCTTTTCCTGTATGAATTTGAGCAGTGAAAGCAACGATGGAGGCACCAATGTAAAGGTGATTGTGTGCTGAACAGGTCCAGCACCAGCTTTCAATCCTGGCTCTTCTGCTGTGGGAGCAGAGGCCAAACGTTCGTTCTGTACTCACTGTGCTGCTGGGCAGCTGAGAGACACCACCTGAGAATTTGGATTCAAATGGACTTTTAGGGATGAATCCGAGGAGAGACAGCAATGATGGTGACACCGTTGAAAGCTGACTGTGTGCTGGAGAGGCCCAGCACTAGCTTTCCCTGCTGGTCCTTCTGCTGTGGGAGCAGATGCCACTTTTCATTCTGTGCTCACTGTGTTGCTGCAAGCAGAGAGCAGCCTCTGGGCTGATTCCATTCAAATGCTTTTCCTGTATGAATGTGAGTAGTGAAAGCAACGATGGAGGCACCAATGTAAAGGTGATTGTGTGCTGAACAGGTCCAGCACCAGCTTTCAATCCTGGCTCTTCTGCTGTGGGAGCAGAGGCCAAACGTTCGTGCTGTACTCACTGTGCTGCTGGGCAGCTGAGAGACACCACCTGTGAATTTGGATTCAAATGGACTTTTAGGTATGAAACCGAGGAGAGACTGCAATTATGGTGACACCGTTGCAAAGCTGACTGTGTGCTGGAGAGGCAGAGCACTAGCTTTCCCTGTTGGTCCTTCTGCTGTGGGAGCAGATGCCACTGTTCATTCTGTGCTGACTGTGTTTCTGCGCTGCCAGCAGAGAGCAGCCTCTGGGCTGATTCCATTCAAATGCTTTTCCTGTATGAATGTGAGCAGTGAAAGCCACGATGGAGGCACCAATGTAAAGGTGATTGTGTGCTGAACAGGTCCAGCACCAGCTTTCAATCCTGGCTCTTCTTCTGTGGGAGCAGAGGCCAAATGTTCGTGCTGTACTCACTGTGCTGCTGGGCAGCTGAGAGAGACCACCTGAGAATTTGGATTCAAATGGACTTTTAGGGATGAATCCGAGGAGAGACTGCAATGATGGTGACACCGTTGCAAAGCTGACTGTGTGCTGGAGAGGCAGAGCACTAGCTTTCCCTGCTGGTCCTTCTGCCGTGGGCTCAGATGCCGCTGTTCATTCTGTGCTCACTGTGTTGCTGCCAGCAGAGAGCAGGCTCTGGACTGATTCCATTCAAATGCTTTTCCTGTAAGAATGTGAGCAGTGAAAGCAACGATGGAGGCACCCATGTAAAGGTGATTGTGTGCTGAACATGTCCAGCACCAGCTTTCAATCCTGGCTCTTCTGCTGTGGGAGCAGAGGCCAAACGTTCGTGCTGTACTCACTGTGCTGCTGGGCAGCTGAGAGACACCACCTGAGAATTTGGATTCAAATGGACTTTTAGGTATGAAACCGAGGAGAGACTGCAATGATGGTGACCCCGTTGCAAAGCTGCTTGTGTGCTGAAGAGGCCCAGCACTAGCTTTCCCTGCTGGTCCTTCTGCTGTCGGAGCAGATGCCACTGTTCATTCTGTGCTCACTGTGTTGCTGCAAGCAGAGAGCAGCCTCTGGTTTGATTCCATTCAAATGCTTTTCCTGCATGAAAGTGAGCAGTGAAAGCAACGATGGAGGCACCAATGTAAAGGTGATTGTGTGCTGAACAGGTCCAGCACCAGCTTTCAATCCTAGCTCTTCTGCTGTGGGAGCAGAGGCCAAACGTTCGTGCTGTACTCACTGTGCTGCTGGGCTGCTGAGAGAGACCACCTGAGAATTTGGATTCAAATGGACTTTTAGGTATGAAACCGAGGAGAGACTGCAATGATGGTGACACCGTTGCAAAGCTGCTTGTGTGCTGAAGAGGCCCAGCACAAGCTTTCCCTGCTGGTCCTTCTGCTGTGGGAGCAGATGCCACTGTTCATTCTGTGCTCACTGTGTTGCTGCAAGCAGAGAGCAGCCTCTGGGCTGATTCCATTCAAATGCTTTTCCTGTATGAATGTGAGCAGTGAAAGCAACGATGGAGGCACCAATGTAAAGGGGATTGTGTGCTGAACAGGTCCAGCACCAGCTTTCAATCCTGGCTCTTCTGCTGTGGGAGCAGAGGCCAAACGTTCGTGCTGTACTCACTGCGCTGCTGGGCAGCTGGAAGAGACGACCTGAGAATTTGGATTCAAATGGACTTTTAGGTATGAAACCGAGGAGAGACTGCAATGATGGTGACACCGTTGCAAAGCTGCTTGTGTGCTGAAGAGACCCAGCACTAGCTTTCCCTGCTGGTCCTTCTGCTGTGGGAGCAGATGCCACTGTTCATTCTGTGCTCACTGTGCTGCTGCGCAGCAGAGAGCAGCCTCTGGACTGATTCCATTCAAATGCTTTTCCTGTATGAAAGTGAGCAGTGAAAGCAACGATGGAGGCACCAATGTAAAGGTGATTGTGTGCTGAACAGGTCCAGCACCAGCTTTCAATCCTGGCTCTTCTGCTGTGGGAGCAGAGGCCAAACGTTCGTGCTGTACTCACTGTGCTGCTGGGCAGCTGAGAGAGACCACCTGAGAATTTGGATTCAAATGGACTTTTAGGTATGAAACCGAGGAGAGACTGCAATGATGGTGACACTGTTGCAAAGCTGACTGTGTGCTGAAGAGGCAGAGCACTAGCTTTCCTTGCTGGTCCTTCTGCCGTGAGGGCAGATGCCACTGTTCATTCTGTGCTGACTGTGTTGCTGCCAGCAGAGAGCAGGCTCTGGACTGATTGCATTCAAATGCTTTTCCTGTATGAAAGTGAGCAGTGAAATCAGCGATGGAGGCACCAATGTAAAGGTGATTGTGTGCTGAACAGGTCCAGCACCAGCTTTCAATCCTGGCTCTTCTGCTGTGGGAGTAGAGGCCAAAAGTTCGTGCTGTACTCACTGAGCTGCTGAGCGGCTGAGAGAGACCACCTGAGAATTTGGATTCAAATGGACTTTTAGGTATGAAACCGAGGAGAGACTGCGCTGATAGTGACACCGTTACGAAGATGACTGTGTCCTGAAGAGGCCCAGCACTAGCTTTCCCTGCTGGTCCTTCTGCTGTGGGAGCAGATGCCACTGTTCATTCTGTGCTGACTGTGTTGCTGCGCAGCAGAGAGCAGGCTCTGGACTGATTCCATTCAAATGCTTTTCCTGTATGAATGGGAGCAGTGAAAGCAGCGATGGAGGCACCGATGTAAAGGTGATTGTGTGCTGAAGAGGCCCAGCACCAGCTTTCAATCCTGGCTCACCTGTTGTGGGAGCAGAGGCCAAACGTTTGTGCTGCACTCACTGTGCTGCTGGGCAGCTGAGAACGACCACCTGAGAATTTGAATTCAAATGGACTTTTAGGTATGAAACCGAGGAGAGACTGCAATGATGGTGACACTGTTGCAAAGCTGACTGTGTGCTGAAGAGGCAGAGCACTAGCTTTCCTTGCTGGTCCTTCTGCCGTGGGGGCAGATGCCACTGTTCATTCTGTGCTGACTGTGTTGCTGCCAGCAGAGAGCAGGCTCTGGACTGATTCCATTCAAATGCTTTTCCTGTATGAAAATGAGCAGTGAAATCAGCGATGGAGGCACCAATGTAAAGGTGATTGTGTGCTGAACAGGTCCAGCACCAGCTTTCAATCCTGGCTCTTCTGCTGTGGGAGTAGAGGCCAAAAGTTCGTGCTGTACTCACTGAGCTGCTGAGCGGCTGAGAGAGACCACCTGAGAATTTGGATTCAAATGGACTTTTAGGTATGAAACCGAGGAGAGACTGCACTGATGGTGACACCGTTGCGAAGATGACTGTGTGCTGAAGAGGCCCAGCACTAGCTTTCCCTGCTGGTCCTTCTGCTGTGGGAGCAGATGCCACTGTTCATTCTGTGCTGACTGTGTTGCTGCGCAGCAGCGAGCAGGCTCTGGACTGATTCCATTCAAATGCTTTTCCTGTATGAATGGGAGCAGTGAAAGCAACGATGGAGGCACCGATGTAAAGGTGATTGTGTGCTGAACAAGCCCAGCACCAGCTTTCAATCCTGGCTCTTCTGCTGTGGGAGCAGAGGCCAAAATTTCGTGCTGTACTCACTGTGCTGCTGGGCAGCTGAGAGACACCACCTGAGAATTTGGATTCAAATGGACTTTTCGGTATGAAACCGGGGAGAGACTGCAATGATGGTGACACCGTTGCAAAGCTGATTGTGTGCTGGAGAGTCAGAGCACTAGCTTTCCCTGCTGATCCTTCTGCCGTGGGAGCAGATGCCACTGTTTATTCTGTGCTGACTGTGTTGCTGCCAGCAGAGAGCAGCCTCTGGACTGATTCCATTCAAATGCTTTTCCTGTATGAAAGTGAGCAGTGAAAGCAACGATGGAGGCACCGGTGTAAAGGTGATTGTGTGCTGAACAAGCCCAGCACCAGCTTTCAATCCTGGCTCTCCTGTTGTCGGAGCAGAGGCCAAAATTTCGTGCTGTACTCACTGTGCTGCTGGGCAGCTGAGAACGACCACCTGAGAATTTGGATTCAAATGGACTTTTAGGTATGAAACCGAGGAGAGACTGCAATGATGGTGACACCGTTGCAAAGCTGCTTGTGTGCTGAAGAGGCCCAGCACTAGCTTTCCCTGCTGGTCCTTCTGCTGTGGGAGCAGATGCCACTGTTCATTCTGTGCTGACTGTGATGCTGCGCAGCAGGGAGCAGGCTCTGGACTGATTCCATTCAAATGCTTTTCCTGTATGAATGTGAGCAGTGAAAGCAACGATGGAGGCACCAATGTAAAGGTGATTGTGTGCTGAACAGGTCCAGCACCAGGTTTCAATCCTGGCTCTTCTGCTGTGGGAGCAGGGGCCAAAAGTTCGTGCTGTACTCACTGTGCTGCTGGGCAGCTGAGAGACACCACCTGAGAATTTGGATTCAAATGGACTTTTAGGTATGAAACCGAGGAGAGACTGCAATGATGATGACACCGTTGCAAAGCTGCTTGTGTGCTGAAGAGGCCCAGCACTAGCTTTCCCTGCTGGTCCTTCTGCTGTCGTAGCAGATGCCACTGTTCATTCTGTGCTGACTGCGTTGCTGCGCAGCCGAGGGCAGGATCTGGACTGATTCCATTCAAATGCTTTTCCTGTATGAAAGTGAGCAGTGAAAGCAACGATGGAGGCACCGGTGTAAAGGTGATTGTGTGCTGAAGAGGCCCAGCACCAGCTTTCAATCCTGGCTCTCCTGTTGTGGGAGCAGAGGCCAAAAGTTCGTGCTGTACTCACTGTGCTGCTGGGCAGCTGAGAACGACCACCTGAGAATTTGAATTCAAATGGACTTTTAGGTATGAAACCGAGGAGAGACTGCAATGATGGTGACACCATTGCAAAGCTGCTTGTGTGCTGAAGAGGCCCAGCACTAGCTTTCCCTGCTGGTCCTTCTGCTGTCGGAGCAGATGCCACTGTTCATTCTGTGCTGACTGTGTTGCTGCGCATCTGAGAGCAGTTTCTGGACTGATTCCATTCAAATGCTTTTCCTGTATGAAAGTGAGCAGTGAAAGCAACGATGGAGGCACCAATGTAAAGGTGATTGTGTGCTGAACAGGTCCAGCACCAGCTTTCAATCCTGGCTCTTCTGCTGTGGGAGCAGAGGCCAAACGTTCGTGCTGTACTCACTGTGCTGCTGGGCAGCTGAGAGACACCACCTGAGAATTTGGATTCAAATGGACTTTTAGGTATGAAACCGAGGAGAGACTGCAATGATGGTGACACCGTTGCAAAGTTGACTGTGTGCTGGAGAGTCAGAGCACTATCTTTCCCTCCTGATCCTTCTGCCGTGGGAGCAGATGCCACTGTTCATTCTGTGCTGACTGTGTTGCTGCCAGCAGAGAGCAGGCTCTGGACTGATTCCATTCAAATGCTTTTCCTGTATGAACGTTAGCAGTGAAATCAGCGATGGAGGCACCAATGTAAAGGTGATTGTGTGCTGAACAGGTCCAGCACCAGCTTTCAATCCTGGCTCTTCTGCTGTGGGAGCAGAGGCCAAACGTTCGTGCTGTACTCACTGTGCTGCTGGGCAGCTGAGAGACACCACCTGAGAATTTGGATTCAAATGGACTTTGAGGTATGAAACCGAGGAGAGACTGCAATGATGGTGACACCGTTGCAAAGCTGCTTGTGTGCTGAAGAGGCCCAGCACTAGCTTTCCTGCTGGTCCTTCTGCTGTGGGAGCAGATGCCACTGTTCATTCTGTGCTCACTGTGTTGCTGCCAGCAGAGAGCAGTTTCTGGACTGATTCCATTCAAATGCTTTTCCTGTATGAAAGTGACCAGTGAAAGCAACGATGGAGGCACCAATGTAAAGGTGTTGTGTGCTGAACAGGTCGAGCACCAGCTTTCAATCCTGGCTCTTCTGCTGTGGGAGCAGAGGCCAAACGTTCGTGCTGTACTCACTGTGCTGCTAGGCAGCTGAGAGTGACCACCTGAGAATTTGGATTCAAATGGACTTTTAGGGAT
This sequence comes from Pezoporus flaviventris, assembly GCF_033815535.1. Classification (NCBI taxonomy): domain Eukaryota; kingdom Metazoa; phylum Chordata; class Aves; order Psittaciformes; family Psittacidae; genus Pezoporus; species Pezoporus flaviventris. The sequence goes on from NW_026892912.1 coordinate 41,154, forward strand.
GAAACCGAGGAGAGACTGTAATGATGGTGACACCGTTGCAAAGCTGCTTGTGTGCTGAAGAGGCCCAGCACTAGCTTTCCCTGCTGGTCCTTCTGCTGTGGGAGTAGAGGCCAAACGTTCGTGCTGTACTCACTGTGCTGCTGGGCAGCTGAGAGACACCACCTGAGAATTTGGATTCAAATGGACTTTTAGGTATGAAACCGAGGAGAGACTGCAATGATGGTGACACCGTTGCAAAGCTGATTGTGTGCTGGAGAGTCAGAGCACTAGCTTTCCCTGCTGATCCTTCTGCCGTGGGAGCAGATGCCACTGTTTATTCTGTGCTGTGTTGCTGCCAGCAGAGAGCAGGCTCTGGACTGATTCCATTCAAATGCTTTTCCTGTATGAAAGTGAGCAGTGAAAGCAACGATGGAGGCACCGGTGTAAAGGTGATTGTGTGCTGAACAGGCCCAGCACCAGCTTTCAATCCTGGCTCTTCTGCTGTGGGAGCAGAGGCCAAAATTTCGTGCTGTACTCACTGTGCTGCTGGGCAGCTGAGAACGACCACCAGAGAATTTGGATTCAAATGGACTTTTAGGTATGAAACCGAGGAGAGACTGCAATGATGGTGACACTGTTGCAAAGCTGCTTGTGTGCTGAAGAGGCCCAGCACTAGCTTTCCCTGCTGGTCCTTCTGCTGTGGGAGCAGATGCCCCTGTTCATTCTGTGCTGACTGTGATGCTGCGCAGCAGGGAGCAGCCTCTGGACTGATTCCATTCAAATGCTTTTCCTGTATGAATGTGAGCAGTGAAAGCAACGATGGAGGCACCAATGTAAAGGTGATTGTGTGCTGAACAGGTCCAGCACCAGCTTTCAATCCTGGCTCTTCTGCTGTGGGAGCAGAGGACAAACGTTCGTGCTGTACTCACTGTGCTGCTGGGCAGCTGAGAGAGACCACCTGAGAATTTGGATTCAAATGGACTTTTAGGTATGAAACCGAGGAGTGACTGCAATGATGGTGACACCATTGCAAAGCTGCTTGTGGGCTGAAGAGGCCCAGCACTAGCTTTCCCTGCTGGTCCTTCTGCTGTGGGAGCAGATGCCACTGTTCATTCTGTGCTCACTGTGTTGCTGCCAGCAGAGAGCAGGCTCAGGACTGATTCCATTCAAATGCTTTTCCTGTATGAAAGTGAGCAGTGAAATCAGCGATGGAGGCACCAATGTAAAGGTGATTGTGTGCTGAACAGGTCCAGCACCAGCTTTCAATCCTGGCTCTTCTGCTGTGGGAGCAGAGGCCAAACGTTCGTGCTGTACTCACTGTGCTGCTGGGCAGCTGAGAGACACCACCTGAGAATTTGGATTCAAATGGACTTTTAGGTATGAAACCGAGGAGAGACTGCAATGATGGTGACACCATTGCAAAGCTGCTTGTGTGCTGAAGAGGCCCAGCACTAGCTTTCCCTGCTGGTCCTTCTGCTGTGGGAGCAGATGCCACTGTTCATTCTGTGCTGACTGTGTTGCTGCGCAGCTGAGAGCAGTTTCTGGACTGATTCCATTCAAATGCTTTTCCTGTATGAAAGTGAGCAGTGAAAGCAACGATGGAGGCACCAATGTAAAGGTGATTGTGTGCTGACCAGGTCCAGCACCAGCTTTTAATCCTGGCTCTTCTGGTGTGGGAGTCGAGGCCAAACGTTTGTGCTGTACTCACTGTGCTGCTGGGCAGCTGAGAGACACCACCTGAGAATTTGGATTCAAATGGACTTTTAGGTATGAAACCGAGGAGAGACTGCAATGATGGTGACACCGTTGCAAAGCTGACTGTGTGCTGGAGAGTCAGAGCACTATCTTTCCCTGCTGATCCTTCTGCCGTGGGAGCAGATGCCACTGTTCATTCTGTGCTGACTGTGTTGCTGCCAGCAGAGAGCAGGCTCTGGACTGATTCCATTCAAATGCTTTTCCTGTATGGAAGTGAGCAGTGAAATCAGCGATGGAAGCACCAATGTAAAGGTGATTGTGTGCTGAACAGGTCCAGCACCAGGTTTCAATCCTACCTGTTCTGCTGAGGGTGCAGAAGCCAAACGTTCATGCTGTACTCACTGTGCTGCTGGGCAGTTGAGAGACACCACCTGAGAATTTGGATTCAAATGGACGTTTAGGTATGAAACCGAGGAGAGACTGCAATGATGGTGACCCCGTTGCAAAGCTGCTTGTGTGCTGAAGAGGCCCAGCACTAGCTTTCCCTGCTGGTCCTTCTGCTGTGGGAGCAGATGCCACTGTTCATTCTGTGCTGACTGTGTTGCTGCGCAGCTGAGAGCAGGCTCTGGACTGATTCCATTCAAATGCTTTTCCTGTATGAAAGTGAGCAGTGAAATCAGCGATGGAGGCACCAATGTAAAGGTGATTGTGTGCTGAACAGGTCCAGCACCAGCTTTCAATCCTGGCTCTTCTGCTGTGGGAGCAGAGGCCAAAAGTTCGTGCTGTACTCACTGTGCTGCTGGGCAGCTGAGAGACACCACCTGAGAATTTGGATTCAAATGGTCTTTTAGGTATGAAACCGAGGAGAGACTGCAATGATGGTGACACCGTTGCAAAGCTGCTTGTGTGCTGAAGAGGCCCAGCACTAGCTTTCCCTGCTGGTCCTTCTGCTCTGGAAGTAGATGCCACTGTTTATTCTGTGCTGATTGTGTTGATGTGCAGCCGAGAGCAGGCTCTGGACTGATTCCATTCAAATGCTTTTCCTGTATGAAAGTGAGCAGTGAAAGCAACGATGGAGGCACCAATGTAAAGGTGATTGTGTGCTGAACAGGTCCAGCACCAGCTTTCAATCCCAGCTCTTCTGCTTTGGGAGCAGAAGCCAAACGATCGTTCTGTACTCACTGTGCTGCTGGGCAGCTGAGAGAGACCACCTGAGAATTTGGATTCAAATGGACTTTTAGGTATGAAACCGAGGAGAGACTGCAATGATGGTGACACCGTTGCAAAGCTGACTGTGTGCTGGAGAATCAGAGCACTAGCTTTCCCTGCTGATCCTTCTGCCGTGGGAGCAGATGCCACTGTTCATTATGTACTGATTGCATTTCTGCGCAGCACAGAGCAGCCTCTGGACTGATTCCATTCAAACGCTTTTCCTGTATGAATGTGAGCAGTGAAAGCAACGATGGAGTACCCAATTTAAAGGTGATTGTGTGCTGAACAGGTACAGCACCAGCTTTCAATCCTGGCTCTTCTGCTGTGGGAGCAGAGGCCAAACGTTCGTGCTGTACTCACTGTGCTGCTAGGCAGCTGAGAGTGACCACCTGAGAATTTGGATTGAAATGGACTTTTAGGGATCAAACTGAGGAGAGACTGTAATGATGGTGACACCGTTGCAAAGCTGCTTGTGTGCTGAAGAGGCCCAGCACTAGCTTTCCCTGCTGGTCCTTCTGCTGTGGGAGTAGAGGCCAAACGTTCGTACTGTACTCACTGTGCTGCTGGGCAGCTGAGAGACACCACCTTAGAATTTGGATTCAAATGGACTTTTAGGTATGAAACCGAGGAGAGACTGCAATGATGGTGACACCGTTGCAAAGCTGATTGTGTACTGGAGAGTCAGAGCACTAGCTTTCCCTGCTGATCCTTCTGCCGTGGGAGCAGATGCCACTGTTCATTCTGTGCTGACTGTGTTGCTGCCAGCAGAGAGCAGGCTCTGGACTGATTCCATTCAAATGCTTTTCCTGTATGAATGTGAGCAGTGAAAGCAACGATGGAGGCACCAATGTAAAGGTGATTGTTCTGAACAGGTCCACCACCAGCTTTCAATCCTGGCTCTTCTGCTGTGGGAGCGAGACAAAACGTTCGTGCTGTACTCACTGTGCTGCTGGGCAGCTGAGAGAGACCACCTGAGAATTTGGATTCAAATGGACTTTTAGGTATGAAACCGAGGAGAGACTGCAATGATGGTGACACCGTTGCAAAGCTGCTTGTGTGCTGAAGAGGCCCAGCACTAGCTTTCCCTGCTGGTCCTTCTGCTGTGGGAGCAGATGCCACTGTTAATTCTGTGCTGACTGTGTTGCTGCCAGCAGAGAGCAGGCTCTGGACTGATTCCATTCAAATGCTTTTCCTGTATGAAAGTGAGCGGTGAAAGCAACGATGGAGGCACCGGTGTAAAGGTGATTGTGTGCTGAAGAGGCCCAGCACCAGCTTTCAATCCTGGCTTTCCTGTTGTGGGAGCAGAGGCCAAAAGTTCGTGCTGTACTCACTGTGCTGCTGGGCAGCTGAGAGACACCACCTGAGAATTTGGATTCAAATGGACTTTTAGGTATGAAACCGAGGAGAGACTGCAATGATGGTGACACCGTTGCAAAGCTGCTTGTGTGCTGAAGAGGCCCAGCACTAGCTTTACCTGCTGGTCCTTCTGCTGTGGGAGCAGATGCCACTGTTCATTCTGTGCTGACTGTGTTGCTGCCAGCAGAGAGCAGGCTCTGGACTGATTCCATTCAAATGCTTTTCCTGTATGAAAGTGAGCAGTGAAATCAGCGATGGAGGCACCAATGTAAAGGTGATTGTGTGCTGAACAGGTCCAGCACCAGCTTTCAATCCTGGCTCTTCTGCTGTGGGAGCAGAGGCCAAAAGTTCGTGCTGTACTCACTGTGCTGCTGGGCAGCTGAGAGACACCACCTGAGAATTTGGATTCAAATGGACTTTTAGGTATGAAACCGAGGAGAGACTGCAATGATGGTGACACCGTTGCAAAGCTGATTGTGTGCTGGAGAGTCAGAGCACTAGCTTTCCCTGCTGATCCTTCTGCCGTGGGAGCAGATGCCACTGTTCATTCTGTGCTGACTGTGTTGGTGCCAGCAGAGAGCAGGCTCTGGACTGATTCCATTCAAATGCTTTTTCTGTATGAATGTGAGCAGTGAAAGCAACGATGGAGGCACCAATGTAAAGGTGATTGTGTGCTGAACAGGTCCAGCACCAGCTTTCAATCCTGGCTCTTCTGCTGTGGGAGCAGAGGCCAAACTTTCGTGCTGTACTCACTGTGCTGCTGGGCAGCTGAGAGACACCACCTGAGAATTTGGATTCAAATGGACTTTTAGGTATGAAACCGAGGAGAGACTGCAATGATGGTGAAACCGTTGCAAAGCTGCTTGTGTGCTGAAGAGGCCCAGCACTAGCTTTACCTGCTGGTCCTTCTGCTGTCGGAGCAGATGCCACTGTTCATTCTGTGCTGACTGTGTTGCTGCGCAGCTGAGAGCAGTTTCTGGACTGATTCCATTCAAATGCTTTTCCTGTATGAAAGTGAGCAGTGAAAGCAACGATGGAGGCACCAATGTAAAGGTGATTGTGTGCTGAACAGGTCCAGCACCAGCTTTCAATCCTGGCTCTTCTGCTGTGGGAGTAGAGGACAAACGTTCGTGCTGTACTCACTGTGCTGCTGGGCAGCTGAGAGACACCACCTGAGAATTTGGATTCAAATGCACTTTCAGGTATGAAACCGAGGAGAGACTGCAATGATGGTGACACTGTTGCAAAGCTGCTTGTGTGCTGAAGAGGCCCAGCACTAGCTTTCCCTGCTGGTCCTTCTGCTGTGGGAGCAGATGCCACTGTTCATTCTGTGCTGACTGTGTTGCTGCCAGCAGAGAGCAGGCTCTGGACTGATTCCATTCAAATGCTTTTCCTGTATGAAAGTGAGCAGTGAAAGCAACGATGGAGGCACCAATGTAAAGGTGATTGTGTGCTGACCAGGTCCAGCACCAGCTTTTAATCCTGGCTCTTCTGGTGTGGGAGTCGAGGCCAAACGTTTGTGCTGTACTCACTGTGCTGCTGGGCAGCTGAGAGACACCACCTGAGAATTTGGATTCAAATGGACTTTTAGGTATGAAACCGAGGAGAGACTGCAATGATGGTGACACCGTTGCAAAGCTGACTGTGTGCTGGAGAGTCAGAGCACTATCTTTCCCTGCTGATCCTTCTGCCGTGGGAGCAGATGCCACTGTTCATTCTGTGCTGACTGTGTTGCTGCCAGCAGAGAGCAGGCTCTGGACTGATTCCATTCAAATGCTTTTCCTGTATGGAAGTGAGCAGTGAAATCAGCGATGGAAGCACCAATGTAAAGGTGATTGTGTGCTGAACAGGTCCAGCACCAGGTTTCAATCCTACCTGTTCTGCTGTGGGTGCAGAAGCCAAACGTTCATGCTGTACTCACTGTGCTGCTGGGCAGTTGAGAGACACCACCTGAGAATTTGGATTCAAATGGACGTTTAGGTATGAAACCGAGGAGAGACTGCAATGATGGTGACCCCGTTGCAAAGCTGCTTGTGTGCTGAAGAGGCCCAGCACTAGCTTTCCCTGCTGGTCCTTCTGCTGTGGGAGCAGATGCCACTGTTCATTCTGTGCTGACTGTGTTGCTGCGCAGCTGAGAGCAGGCTCTGGACTGATTCCATTCAAATGCTTTTCCTGTATGAAAGTGAGCAGTGAAATCAGCGATGGAGGAACCAATGTAGAGGTGATTGTGTGCTGAACAGGTCCAGCACCAGCTTTCAATCCTGGCTCTTCTGCTGTGGGAGCAGAGGCCAAAAGTTCGTGCTGTACTCACTGTGCTGCTGGGCAGCTGAGAGACACCACCTGAGAATTTGGATTCAAATGGTCTTTTAGGTATGAAACCGAGGAGAGACTGCAATGATGGTGACACCGTTGCAAAGCTGCTTGTGTGCTGAAGAGGCCCAGCACTAGCTTTCCCTGCTGGTCCTTCTGCTGTGGAAGTAGATGCCACTGTTTATTCTGTGCTGATTGTGTTGATGTGCAGCCAAGAGCAGGCTCTGGACTGATTCCATTCAAATGCTTTTCCTGTATGAAAGTGAGCAGTGAAAGCAACGATGGAGGCACCAATGTAAAGGTGATTGTGTGCTGAACAGGTCCAGCACCAGCTTTCAATCCTGGCTCTTCTGCTGTGGGAGTAGAGGCCAAACGTTAGTTCTGTACTCACTGTGCTGCTGGGCAGCTGAGAGACACCACCTGAGAATTTGGATTCAAATGGACTTTTAGGTATGAAACCGAGGAGAGACTGCAATGATGGTGACACCGTTGCAAAGCTGCTTGTGTGCTGAAGAAGCCCAGCACTAGCTTTCCCTGCTGGTCCTTCTGCTGTGGGAGCAGATGCCACTGTTCATTCTGTGCTGACTGTGTTGCTGCCAGCAGAGAGCAGGCTCTGGACTGATTCCATTCAAATGCTTTTCCTGTATGAAAGTTAGCAGTGAAAGCAACGATGGAGGCACCAATGTAAAGGTGTTGTGTGCTGAACAGGTCCAGCACCAGCTTTCAATCCCAGCTCTTCTGCTTTGGGAGCAGAAGCCAAACGATCGTTCTGTACTCACTGTGCTGCTGGGCAGCTGAGAGAGACCACCTGAGAATTTGGATTCAAATGGACTTTTAGGTATGAAACCGAGGAGAGACTGCAATGATGGTGACACCGTTGCAAAGCTGCTTGTGTGCTGAAGAGGCCCAGCACTAGCTTTACCTGCTGGTCCTTCTGCTGTGGGAGCAGATGCCACTGTTCATTCTGTGCTGACTGTGTTGCTGCCAGCAGAGAGCAGCCTCTGGACTGATTCCATTCAAATGCTTTTCCTGTATGAAAGTGAGCAGTGAAATCAGCGATGGAGGCACCAATGTAAAGGTGATTGTGTGCTGAACAGGTCCAGCACCAGCTTTCAATCCTGGCTCTTCTGCTGTGGGAGCAGAGGCCAAAAGTTCGTGCTGTACTCACTGTGCTGCTGGGCAGCTGAGAGACACCACCTGAGAATTTGGATTCAAATGGACTTTTAGGTATGAAACCGAGGAGAGACTGCAATGATGGTGACACCGTTGCAAAGCTGATTGTGTGCTGGAGAGTCAGAGCACTAGCTTTCCCTGCTGATCCTTCTGCCGTGGGAGCAGATGCCACTGTTCATTCTGTGCTGACTGTGTTGGTGCCAGCAGAGAGCAGGCTCTGGACTGATTCCATTCAAATGCTTTTTCTGTATGAATGTGAGCAGTGAAAGCAACGATGGAGGCACCAATGTAAAGGTGATTGTGTGCTGAACAGGTCCAGCACCAGCTTTCAATCCTGGCTCTTCTGCTGTGGGAGCAGAGGCCAAACTTTCGTGCTGTACTCACTGTGTTGCTGGGCAGCTGAGAGACACCACCTGAGAATTTGGATTCAAATGGACTTTTAGGTATGAAACCGAGGAGAGACTGCAATGATGGTGAAACCGTTGCAAAGCTGCTTGTGTGCTGAAGAGGCCCAGCACTAGCTTTACCTGCTGGTCCTTCTGCTGTCGGAGCAGATGCCACTGTTCATTCTGTGCTGACTGTGTTGCTGCGCAGCTGAGAGCAGTTTCTGGACTGATTCCATTCAAATGCTTTTCCTGTATGAAAGTGAGCAGTGAAAGCAACGATGGAGGCACCAATGTAAAGGTGATTGTGTGCTGAACAGGTCCAGCACCAGCTTTCAATCCTGGCTCTTCTGCTGTGGGAGTAGAGGACAAACGTTCGTGCTGTACTCACTGTGCTGCTGGGCAGCTGAGAGACACCACCTGAGAATTTGGATTCAAATGCACTTTCAGGTATGAAACCGAGGAGAGACTGCAATGATGGTGACACTGTTGCAAAGCTGCTTGTGTGCTGAAGAGGCCCAGCACTAGCTTTACCTGCTGGTCCTTCTGCTGTCGGAGCAGATGCCACTGTTCATTCTGTGCTGACTGTGTTGCTGCGCAGCTGAGAGCAGTTTCTGGACTGATTCCATTCAAATGCTTTTCCTGTATGAAAGTGAGCAGTGAAAGCAACGATGGAGGCACCAATGTAAAGGTGATTGTGTGCTGAACAGGTCCAGCACCAGCTTTCAATCCTGGCTCTTCTGCTGTGGGAGTAGAGGCCAAACGTTCGTGCTGTACTCACTGTGCTGCTGGGCACCTGAGAGACACCACCTGAGAATTTGGATTCAAATGCACTTTCAGGTATGAAACCGAGGAGAGACTGCAATGATGGTGACACCGTTGCAAAGCTGACTGTGTGCTGGGGAGTCAGAGCACTATCTTTCCCTGCTGATCCTTCTGCCGTGGGAGCAGATGCCACTGTTCATTCTGTGCTGACTGTGTTGCTGCCAGCAGAGAGCAGGCTCTGGACTGATTCCATTCAAATGCTTTTCCTGTATGGAAGTGAGCAGTGAAATCAGCGATGGAAGCACCAATGTAAAGGTGATTGTGTGCTGAACAGGTCCAGCACCAGGTTTCAATCCTACCTGTTCTGCTGTGGGTGCAGAAGCCAAACGTTCATGCTGTACTCACTGTGCTGCTGGGCAGTTGAGAGACACCACCTGAGAATTTGGATTCAAATGGACGTTTAGGTATGAAACCGAGGAGAGACTGCAATGATGGTGACCCCGTTGCAAAGCTGCTTGTGTGCTGAAGAGGCCCAGCACTAGCTTTCCCTGCTGGTCCTTCTGCTGTGGGAGCAGATGCCACTGTTCATTCTGTGCTGACTGTGTTGCTGCGCAGCTGAGAGCAGGCTCTGGACTGATTCCATTCAAATGCTTTTCCTGTATGAAAGTGAGCAGTGAAATCAGCGATGGAGGCACCAATGTAAAGGTGATTGTGTGCTGAACAGGTCCAGCACCAGCTTTCAATCCTGGCTCTTCTGCTGTGGGAGCAGAGGCCAAAAGTTCGTGCTGTACTCACTGTGCTGCTGGGCAGCTGAGAGACACCACCTGAGAATTTGGATTCAAATGGTCTTTTAGGTATGAAACCGAGGAGAGACTGCAATGATGGTGACACCGTTGCAAAGCTGCTTGTGTGCTGAAGAGGCCCAGCACTAGCTTTCCCTGCTGGTCCTTCTGCTGTGGAAGTAGATGCCACTGTTTATTCTGTGCTGATTGTGTTGATGTGCAGCCAAGAGCAGGCTCTGGACTGATTCCATTCAAATGCTTTTCCTGTATGAAAGTGAGCAGTGAAAGCAACGATGGAGGCACCAATGTAAAGGTGATTGTGTGCTGAACAGGTCCAGCACCAGCTTTCAATCCTGGCTCTTCTGCTGTGGGAGTAGAGGCCAAACGTTAGTTCTGTACTCACTGTGCTGCTGGGCAGCTGAGAGACACCACCTGAGAATTTGGATTCAAATGGACTTTTAGGTATGAAACCGAGGAGAGACTGCAATGATGGTGACACCGTTGCAAAGCTGCTTGTGTGCTGAAGAAGCCCAGCACTAGCTTTCCCTGCTGGTCCTTCTGCTGTGGGAGCAGATGCCACTGTTCATTCTGTGCTGACTGTGTTGCTGCCAGCAGAGAGCAGGCTCTGGACTGATTCCATTCAAATGCTTTTCCTGTATGAAAGTTAGCAGTGAAAGCAACGATGGAGGCACCAATGTAAAGGTGTTGTGTGCTGAACAGGTCCAGCACCAGCTTTCAATCCCAGCTCTTCTGCTTTGGGAGCAGAAGCCAAACGATCGTTCTGTACTCACTGTGCTGCTGGGCAGCTGAGAGAGACCACCTGAGAATTTGGATTCAAATGGACTTTTAGGTATGAAACCGAGGAGAGACTGCAATGATGGTGACACCGTTGCAAAGCTGACTGTGTGCTGGAGAATCAGAGCACTAGCTTTCCCTGCTGATCCTTCTGCCGTGGGAGCAGATGCCACTGTTCATTATGTACTGATTGCATTTCTGCGCAGCACAGAGCAGCCTCTGGACTGATTCCATTCAAACGCTTTTCCTGTATGAATGTGAGCAGTGAAAGCAACGATGGAGTACCCAATTTAAAGGTGATTGTGTGCTGAACAGGTACAGCACCAGCTTTCAATCCTGGCTCTTCTGCTGTGGGAGCAGAGGCCAAACGTTCGTGCTGTACTCACTGTGCTGCTAGGCAGCTGAGAGTGACCACCTGAGAATTTGGATTGAAATGGACTTTTAGGGATCAAACTGAGGAGAGACTGTAATGATGGTGACACCGTTGCAAAGCTGCTTGTGTGCTGAAGAGGCCCAGCACTAGCTTTCCCTGCTGGTCCTTCTGCTGTGGGAGTAGAGGCCAAACGTTCGTACTGTACTCACTGTGCTGCTGGGCAGCTGAGAGACACCACCTGAGAATTTGGATTCAAATGGACTTTTAGGTATGAAACCGAGGAGAGACTGCAATGATGGTGACACCGTTGCAAAGCTGATTGTGTACTGGAGAGTCAGAGCACTAGCTTTCCCTGCTGATCCTTCTGCCGTGGGAGCAGATGCCACTGTTCATTCTGTGCTGACTGTGTTGCTGCCAGCAGAGAGCAGGCTCTGGACTGATTCCATTCAAATGCTTTTCCTGTATGAATGTGAGCAGTGAAAGCAACGATGGAGGCACCAATGTAAAGGTGATTGTTCTGAACAGGTCCACCACCAGCTTTCAATCCTGGCTCTTCTGCTGTGGGAGCAGAGGCAAAACGTTCGTGCTGTACTCACTGTGCTGCTGGGCAGCTGAGAGAGACCACCTGAGAATTTGGATTCAAATGGACTTTAAGGTATGAAACCGAGGAGAGACTGCAATGATGGTGACACCGTTGCAAAGCTGCTTGTGTGCTGAAGAGGCCCAGCACTAGCTTTCCCTGCTGGTCCTTCTGCTGTGGGAGCAGATGCCACTGTTCATTCTGTGCTGACTGTGTTGCTGCCAGCAGAGAGCAGGCTCTGGACTGATTCCATTCAAATGCTTTTCCTGTATGAAAGTGAGCGGTGAAAGCAACGATGGAGGCACCGGTGTAAAGGTGATTGTGTGCTGAAGAGGCCCAGCACCAGCTTTCAATCCTGGCTTTCCTGTTGTGGGAGCAGAGGCCAAAAGTTCGTGCTGTACTCACTGTGCTGCTGGGCAGCTGAGAGACACCACCTGAGAATTTGGATTCAAATGGACTTTTAGGTATGAAACCGAGGAGAGACTGCAATGATGGTGACACCGTTGCAAAGCTGCTTGTGTGCTGAAGAGGCCCAGCACTAGCTTTACCTGCTGGTCCTTCTGCTGTGGGAGCAGATGCCACTGTTCATTCTGTGCTGACTGTGTTGCTGCCAGCAGAGAGCAGGCTCTGGACTGATTCCATTCAAATGCTTTTCCTGTATGAAAGTGAGCAGTGAAATCAGCGATGGAGGCACCAATGTAAAGGTGATTGTGTGCTGAACAGGTCCAGCACCAGCTTTCAATCCTGGCTCTTCTGCTGTGGGAGTAGAGGCCAAACGTTCGTGCTGTACTCACTGTGCTGCTGGGCACCTGAGAGACACCACCTGAGAATTTGGATTCAAATGCACTTTCAGGTATGAAACCGAGGAGAGACTGCAATGATGGTGACACCGTTGCAAAGCTGACTGTGTGCTGGGGAGTCAGAGCACTATCTTTCCCTGCTGATCCTTCTGCCGTGGGAGCAGATGCCACTGTTCATTCTGTGCTGACTGTGTTGCTGCCAGCAGAGAGCAGGCTCTGGACTGATTCCATTCAAATGCTTTTCCTGTATGGAAGTGAGCAGTGAAATCAGCGATGGAAGCACCAATGTAAAGGTGATTGTGTGCTGAACAGGTCCAGCACCAGGTTTCAATCCTACCTGTTCTGCTGTGGGTGCAGAAGCCAAACGTTCATGCTGTACTCACTGTGCTGCTGGGCAGTTGAGAGACACCACCTGAGAATTTGGATTCAAATGGACGTTTAGGTATGAAACCGAGGAGAGACTGCAATGATGGTGACCCCGTTGCAAAGCTGCTTGTGTGCTGAAGAGGCCCAGCACTAGCTTTCCCTGCTGGTCCTTCTGCTGTGGGAGCAGATGCCACTGTTCATTCTGTGCTGACTGTGTTGCTGCGCAGCTGAGAGCAGGCTCTGGACTGATTCCATTCAAATGCTTTTCCTGTATGAAAGTGAGCAGTGAAATCAGCGATGGAGGCACCAATGTAAAGGTGATTGTGTGCTGAACAGGTCCAGCACCAGCTTTCAATCCTGGCTCTTCTGCTGTGGGAGCAGAGGCCAAAAGTTCGTGCTGTACTCACTGTGCTGCTGGGCAGCTGAGAGACACCACCTGAGAATTTGGATTCAAATGGTCTTTTAGGTATGAAACCGAGGAGAGACTGCAATGATGGTGACACCGTTGCAAAGCTGCTTGTGTGCTGAAGAGGCCCAGCACTAGCTTTCCCTGCTGGTCCTTCTGCTGTGGAAGTAGATGCCACTGTTTATTCTGTGCTGATTGTGTTGATGTGCAGCCAAGAGCAGGCTCTGGACTGATTCCATTCAAATGCTTTTCCTGTATGAAAGTGAGCAGTGAAAGCAACGATGGAGGCACCAATGTAAAGGTGATTGTGTGCTGAACAGGTCCAGCACCAGCTTTCAATCCTGGCTCTTCTGCTGTGGGAGTAGAGGCCAAACGTTAGTTCTGTACTCACTGTGCTGCTGGGCAGCTGAGAGACACCACCTGAGAATTTGGATTCAAATGGACTTTTAGGTATGAAACCGAGGAGAGACTGCAATGATGGTGACACCGTTGCAAAGCTGCTTGTGTGCTGAAGAAGCCCAGCACTAGCTTTCCCTGCTGGTCCTTCTGCTGTGGGAGCAGATGCCACTGTTCATTCTGTGCTGACTGTGTTGCTGCCAGCAGAGAGCAGGCTCTGGACTGATTCCATTCAAATGCTTTTCCTGTATGAAAGTTAGCAGTGAAAGCAACGATGGAGGCACCAATGTAAAGGTGTTGTGTGCTGAACAGGTCCAGCACCAGCTTTCAATCCCAGCTCTTCTGCTTTGGGAGCAGAAGCCAAACGATCGTTCTGTACTCACTGTGCTGCTGGGCAGCTGAGAGAGACCACCTGAGAATTTGGATTCAAATGGACTTTTAGGTATGAAACCGAGGAGAGACTGCAATGATGGTGACACCGTTGCAAAGCTGACTGTGTGCTGGAGAATCAGAGCACTAGCTTTCCCTGCTGATCCTTCTGCCGTGGGAGCAGATGCCACTGTTCATTATGTACTGATTGCATTTCTGCGCAGCACAGAGCAGCCTCTGGACTGATTCCATTCAAACGCTTTTCCTGTATGAATGTGAGCAGTGAAAGCAACGATGGAGTACCCAATTTAAAGGTGATTGTGTGCTGAACAGGTACAGCACCAGCTTTCAATCCTGGCTCTTCTGCTGTGGGAGCAGAGGCCAAACGTTCGTGCTGTACTCACTGTGCTGCTAGGCAGCTGAGAGTGACCACCTGAGAATTTGGATTGAAATGGACTTTTAGGGATCAAACTGAGGAGAGACTGTAATGATGGTGACACCGTTGCAAAGCTGCTTGTGTGCTGAAGAGGCCCAGCACTAGCTTTCCCTGCTGGTCCTTCTGCTGTGGGAGTAGAGGCCAAACGTTCGTACTGTACTCACTGTGCTGCTGGGCAGCTGAGAGACACCACCTGAGAATTTGGATTCAAATGGACTTTTAGGTATGAAACCGAGGAGAGACTGCAATGATGGTGACACCGTTGCAAAGCTGATTGTGTACTGGAGAGTCAGAGCACTAGCTTTCCCTGCTGATCCTTCTGCCGTGGGAGCAGATGCCACTGTTCATTCTGTGCTGACTGTGTTGCTGCCAGCAGAGAGCAGGCTCTGGACTGATTCCATTCAAATGCTTTTCCTGTATGAATGTGAGCAGTGAAAGCAACGATGGAGGCACCAATGTAAAGGTGATTGTTCTGAACAGGTCCACCACCAGCTTTCAATCCTGGCTCTTCTGCTGTGGGAGCAGAGGCAAAACGTTCGTGCTGTACTCACTGTGCTGCTGGGCAGCTGAGAGAGACCACCTGAGAATTTGGATTCAAATGGACTTTAAGGTATGAAACCGAGGAGAGACTGCAATGATGGTGACACCGTTGCAAAGCTGCTTGTGTGCTGAAGAGGCCCAGCACTAGCTTTCCCTGCTGGTCCTTCTGCTGTGGGAGCAGATGCCACTGTTCATTCTGTGCTGACTGTGTTGCTGCCAGCAGAGAGCAGGCTCTGGACTGATTCCATTCAAATGCTTTTCCTGTATGAAAGTGAGCGGTGAAAGCAACGATGGAGGCACCGGTGTAAAGGTGATTGTGTGCTGAAGAGGCCCAGCACCAGCTTTCAATCCTGGCTTTCCTGTTGTGGGAGCAGAGGCCAAAAGTTCGTGCTGTACTCACTGTGCTGCTGGGCAGCTGAGAGACACCACCTGAGAATTTGGATTCAAATGGACTTTTAGGTATGAAACCGAGGAGAGACTGCAATGATGGTGACACCGTTGCAAAGCTGCTTGTGTGCTGAAGAGGCCCAGCACTAGCTTTACCTGCTGGTCCTTCTGCTGTGGGAGCAGATGCCACTGTTCATTCTGTGCTGACTGTGTTGCTGCCAGCAGAGAGCAGGCTCTGGACTGATTCCATTCAAATGCTTTTCCTGTATGAAAGTGAGCAGTGAAATCAGCGATGGAGGCACCAATGTAAAGGTGATTGTGTGCTGAACAGGTCCAGCACCAGCTTTCAATCCTGGCTCTTCTGCTGATGGAGCAGAGGCCAAAAGTTCGTGCTGTACTCACTGTGCTGCTGGGCAGCTGAGAGACACCACCTGAGAATTTGGATTCAAATGGACTTTTAGGTATGAAACCGAGGAGAGACTGCAATGATGGTGACACCGTTGCAAAGCTGATTGTGTGCTGGAGAGTCAGAGCACTAGCTTTCCCTGCTGATCCTTCTGCCGTGGGAGCAGATGCCACTGTTCATTCTGTGCTGACTGTGTTGGTGCCAGCAGAGAGCAGGCTCTGGACTGATTCCATTCAAATGCTTTTTCTGTATGAATGTGAGCAGTGAAAGCAACGATGGAGGCACCAATGTAAAGGTGATTGTGTGCTGAACAGGTCCAGCACCAGCTTTCAATCCTGGCTCTTCTGCTGTGGGAGCAGAGGCCAAACTTTCGTGCTGTACTCACTGTGCTGCTGGGCAGCTGAGAGACACCACCTGAGAATTTGGATTCAAATGGACTTTTAGGTATGAAACCGAGGAGAGACTGCAATGATGGTGAAACCGTTGCAAAGCTGCTTGTGTGCTGAAGAGGCCCAGCACTAGCTTTACCTGCTGGTCCTTCTGCTGTCGGAGCAGATGCCACTGTTCATTCTGTGCTGACTGTGTTGCTGCGCAGCTGAGAGCAGTTTCTGGACTGATTCCATTCAAATGCTTTTCCTGTATGAAAGTGAGCAGTGAAAGCAACGATGGAGGCACCAATGTAAAGGTGATTGTGTGCTGAACAGGTCCAGCACCAGCTTTCAATCCTGGCTCTTCTGCTGTGGGAGTAGAGGACAAACGTTCGTGCTGTACTCACTGTGCTGCTGGGCAGCTGAGAGACACCACCTGAGAATTTGGATTCAAATGCACTTTCAGGTATGAAACCGAGGAGAGACTGCAATGATGGTGACACTGTTGCAAAGCTGCTTGTGTGCTGAAGAGGCCCAGCACTAGCTTTCCCTGCTGGTCCTTCTGCTGTGGGAGCAGATGCCACTGTTCATTCTGTGCTGACTGTGTTGCTGCCAGCAGAGAGCAGGCTCTGGACTGATTCCATTCAAATGCTTTTCCTGTATGAAAGTGAGCAGTGAAAGCAACGATGGAGGCACCAATGTAAAGGTGATTGTGTGCTGAACAGCTCCAGCACCAGCTTTCAATCCTGGCTCTTCTGCTGTGGGAGCAGAGGCCAAAAGTTCGTGCTGTACTCACTGTGCTGCTGGGCAGCTGAGAGACACCACCTGAGAATTTGGATTCAAATGGACTTTTAGGTATGAAACCGAGGAGAGACTGCAATGATGGTGACACCGTTGCAAAGCTGATTGTGTGCTGGAGAGTCAGAGCACTAGCTTTCCCTGCTGATCCTTCTGCCGTGGGAGCAGATGCCACTGTTCATTCTGTGCTGACTGTGTTGCTGCCCACAGAGAGCAGGCTCTAGGCTGATTCCATTCAAATGCTTTTTCTGTATGAATGTGAGCAGTGAAAGCAACGATGGAGGCACCAATGTAAAGGTGATTGTGTGCTGAACAGGTCCAGCACCACCTTTCAATCCTGGCTCTTCTGCTGTGGGAGCAGAGGCCAAACTTTCGTGCTGTACTCACTGTGCTGCTGGGCAGCTGAGAGACACCACCTGAGAATTTGGATTCAAATGGACTTTTAGGTAGGAAACCGAGGAGAGACTGCAATGATGGTGACACCGTTGCAAAGCTGCTTGTGTGCTGAAGAGGCCCAGCACTAGCTTTACCTGCTGGTCCTTCTGCTGTCGAAGCAGATGCCACTGTTCATTCTGTGCTGACTGTGTTGCTGCGCAGCTGAGAGCAGTTTCTGGACTGATTCCATTCAAATGCTTTTCCTGTATGAAAGTGAGCAGTGAAAGCAACGATGGAGGCACCAATGTAAAGGTGATTGTGCGCTGAACAGGTCCAGCACCAGCTTTCAATCCTGGCTCTTCTGCTGTGGGAGTAGAGGCCAAACGTTCGTGCTGTACTCACTGTGCTGCTGGGCAGCTGAGAGACACCACCTGAGAATTTGGATTCAAATGCACTTTCAGGTATGAAACCGAGGAGAGACTGCAATGATGGTGACACCGTTGCAAAGCTGACTGTGTGCTGGGGAGTCAGAGCACTAGCTTTCCCTGCTGATCCTTCTGCCGTGGGAGCAGATGCCACTGTTCATTCTGTGCTGACTGTGTTGCTGCCAGCAGAGAGCAGGCTCTGGACTGATTCCATTCAAATGCTTTTCCTGTATGGAAGTGAGCAGTGAAATCAGCGATGGAGTCACCAATGTAAAGGTGATTGTGTGCTGAACAGGTCCAGCACCACGTTTCAATCCTACCTGTTCTGCTGTGGATGCAGAAGCCAAACGTTCATGCTGTACTCACTGTGCTGCTGGGCAGTTGAGAGAGACCACCTGTGAATTTAGATTCAAATGGACTTTTAGGTATGAAACCGAGGAGAGACTGCAAAGATGGTGACCCCGTTGCAAAGCTGCTTGTGTGCTGAATAGGCCCAGCACTAGCTTTCCCTGCTGGTCCTTCTGCTGTGGGAGCAGATGCCGCTGTTCATTCTCTGCTGACTGTGTTGCTGCCAGCCGAGAGCAGGCTCTGGACTGATTCCATTCAAATGCTTTTCCTGTATGAAAGTGAGCAGTGAAAGCAACGATGGAGGCACCAATGTAAAGGTGATTGTGTGCTGAACAGCTCCAGCACCAGCTTTCAATCCTGGCTCTTCTGCTGTGGGAGCAGAGGCCAAACGTTCGTGCTGTACTCACTGTGCTGCTGGGCCGCTGAGAGAGACCACCTGAGAATTTGGATTGAAATGGACTTTTAGGTATGAAACCGAGGAGAGACTGCAATGATGGTGACACCGTTGCAAAGCTGATTGGGTGCTGGAGAGTCAGAGCACTAGCTTTCCCTGCTGATCCTTCTGCCGTGGGAGCAGATGCCACTGTTCATTCTGTGCTGACTGTGTTGCTGCCAGCAGAGAGCAGGCTCTGGACTGATTCCATTCAAATGCTTTTCCTGTATGAATGTGAGCAGTGAAAGCAACGATGGACGAACCAATGTAAAGGTGATTGTGTGCTGAACAGGTCCAGCACCAGCTTTCAATCCTGGCTCTTCTGCTGTGGGAGCAGAGGCCAAACGTTCGTGCTGTACTCACTGTGCTGCTGGGCAGCTGAGAGACACCACCTGAGAATTTGGATTGAAATGGACTTTTAGGTATGAAACCGAGGAGAGACTGCAATGATGGTGACACCATTGCAAAGCTGCTTGTGTGCTGAAGAGGCCCAGCACTAGCTTTCCCTGCTGGTCCTTCTGCTGTGGGAGCAGATGCCACTGTTCATTCTGTGCTGACTGTGTTGCTGCGCAGCTGAGAGCAGTTTCTGGACTGATTCAATTCAAATGCTTTTCCTGTATGAATGTGAGCAGTGAAAGCAACGATGGAGGCACCAATGTAAAGGGGATTGTGTGCTGAACAGGTCCAGCACCAGCTTTCAATCCTGGCTCTTCTGCTGTGGGAGCAGAGGCCAAACGTTCGTGCTGTACTCACTGTGCTGCTGGGCAGCTGAGAGACACCACCTGAGAATTTGGATTGAAATGGACTTTTAGGTATGAAACCGAGGAGAGACTGCAATGATGGTGACCCCGTTGCAAAGCTGCTTGTGTGCTGAAGAGGCCCAGCACTAGCTTTCCCTGCTGGTCCTTCTGCTGTGGGAGCAGATGCCACTGTTCATTCTGTGCTGACTGCGTTGCTGCGCAGCCGAGGGCAGGCTCTGGACTGATTCCATTCAAATGCTTTTCCTGTATGAAAGTGAGCGGTGAAAGCAACGATGGAGGCACCGGTGTAAAGGTGATTGTGTGCTGAAGAGGCCCAGCACCAGCTTTCAATCCTGGCTCTCCTGTTGTGGGAGCAGAGGCCAAAAGTTCGTGCTGTACTCACTGTGCTGCTGGGCAGCTGAGAGACACCACCTGAGAATTTGGATTCAAATGGACTTTTAGGTATGAAACCAAGGAGAGACTGCAATGATGGTGACACCGTTGCAAAGCTGCTTGTGTGCTGAAGAGGCCCAGCACTAGCTTTCCCTGCTGGTCCTTCTGCTGTGGGAGCAGATGCCACTGTTCATTCTGTGCTGACTGTGTTGCTGCCAGCAGAGAGCAGGCTCTGGTCTGATTCCATTCAAATGCTTTTCCTGTATGAAAGTGAGCAGTGAAATCAGCGATGGAGGCACCAATGTAAAGGTGATTGTGCGCTGAACAGGTCCAGCACCAGCTTTCAATCCTGGCTCTTCTGCTGTGGGAGCAGAGGCCAAACGTTCGTGCTGTACTCACTGTGCTGCTGGGCAGCTGAGAGAGACCACCTGAGAATTTGGATTGAAATGGACTTTTAGGTATGAAACCGAGGAGAGACTGCAATGATGGTGACACCGTTGCAAAGCTGATTGGGTGCTGGAGAGTCAGAGCACTAGCTTTCCCTGCTGATCCTTCTGCCGTGGGAGCAGATGCCACTGTTCATTCTGTGCTGACTGTGTTGCTGCCAGCAGAGAGCAGGCTCTGGACTGATTCCATTCAAATGCTTTTCCTGTATGAATGTGAGCAGTGAAAGCAACGATGGACGAACCAATGTAAAGGTGATTGTGTGCTGAACAGGTCCAGCACCAGCTTTCAATCCTGGCTCTTCTGCTGTGGGAGCAGAGGCCAAACGTTCGTGCTGTACTCACTGTGCTGCTGGGCAGCTGAGAGACACCACCTGAGAATTTGGATTGAAATGGACTTTTAGGTATGAAACCGAGGAGAGACTGCAATGATGGTGACACCATTGCAAAGCTGCTTGTGTGCTGAAGAGGCTCAGCACTAGCTTTCCCTGCTGGTCCTTCTGCTGTGGGAGCAGATGCCACTGTTCATTCTGTGCTGACTGTGTTGCTGCGCAGCTGAGAGCAGTTTCTGGACTGATTCAATTCAAATGCTTTTCCTGTATGAAAGTGAGCAGTGAAAGCAACGATGGAGGCACCAATGTAAAGGTGATTGTGTGCTGAACAGGTCCAGCACCAGCTTTCAATCCTGGCTCTTCTGCTGTGGGTGCAGAAGCCAAACGTTCATGCTGTACTCACTGTGCTGCTGGGCAGCTGAGAGACACCACCTGAGAATTTGGATTCAAATGGACTTTTAGGTATGAAACCGAGGAGAGACTGCAATGATGGTGACACCGTTGCAAATCTGATTGTGTGCTGGAGAGTCAGAGCACTAGCTTTCCCTGCTGATCCTTCTGCCGTGGGAGCAGATGCCACTGTTCATTCTGTGCTGACTGTGTTGCTGCCAGCAGACAGCAGGCTCTGGACTGATTCCATTCAAATGCTTTTCCTGTATGAATGTGAGCAGTGAAAGCAACGATGGAGGCACCAATGTAAAGGTGATTGTGTGCTGAACAGGTCCAGCACCAGCTTTCAATCCTGGCTCTTCTGCTGTGGGAGCAGAGGCCAAACGTTCGTGCTGTACTCACTGTGCTGCTGGGCAGCTGAGAGACACCACCTGAGAATTTGGATTGAAATGGACTTTTAGGTATGAAACCGAGGAGAGACTGCAATGATGGTGACACCGTTGCAAAGCTGCTTGTGTGCTGAAGAGGCCCAGCACTATCTTTCCCTGCTGGTCCTTCTGCTGTGGGAGCAGATGCCACTGTTCATTCTGTGCTGACTGCGTTGCTGCGCAGCCGAGGGCAGGCTCTGGACTGATTCCATTCAAATGCTTTTCCTGTATGAAAGTGAGCGGTGAAAGCAACGATGGAGGCACCGGTGTAAAGGTGATTGTGTGCTGAAGAGGCCCAGCACCAGCTTTCAATCCTGGCTCTCCTGTTGTGGGAGCAGAGGCCAAAAGTTCGTGCTGTACTCACTGTGCTGCTGGGCAGCTGAGAGACACCACCTGAGAATTTGGATTCAAATGGACTTTTAGGTATGAAACCAAGGAGAGACTGCAATGATGGTGACACCGTTGCAAAGCTGCTTGTGTGCTGAATAGGCCCAGCACTAGCTTTCCCTGCTGGTCCTTCTGCTGTGGGAGCAGATGCCACTGTTCATTCTGTGCTGACTGTGTTGCTGCCAGCAGAGAGCAGGCTCTGGTCTGATTCCATTCAAATGCTTTTCCTGTATGAAAGTGAGCAGTGAAATCAGCGATGGAGGCACCAATGTAAAGGTGATTGTGCGCTGAACAGGTCCAGCACCAGCTTTCAATCCTGGCTCTTCTGCTGTGGGAGCAGAGGCCAAACGTTCGTGCTGTACTCACTGTGCTGCTGGGCAGCTGAGAGAGACCACCTGAGAATTTGGATTGAAATGGACTTTTAGGTATGAAACCGAGGAGAGACTGCAATGATGGTGACACCGTTGCAAAGCTGATTGGGTGCTGGAGAGTCAGAGCACTAGCTTTCCCTGCTGATCCTTCTGCCGTGGGAGCAGATGCCACTGTTCATTCTGTGCTGACTGTGTTGCTGCCAGCAGAGAGCAGGCTCTGGACTGATTCCATTCAAATGCTTTTCCTGTATGAATGTGAGCAGTGAAAGCAACGATGGACGAACCAATGTAAAGGTGATTGTGTGCTGAACAGGTCCAGCACCAGCTTTCAATCCTGGCTCTTCTGCTGTGGGAGCAGAGGCCAAACGTTCGTGCTGTACTCACTGTGCTGCTGGGCAGCTGAGAGACACCACCTGAGAATTTGGATTGAAATGGACTTTTAGGTATGAAACCGAGGAGAGACTGCAATGATGGTGACACCATTGCAAAGCTGCTTGTGTGCTGAAGAGGCTCAGCACTAGCTTTCCCTGCTGGTCCTTCTGCTGTGGGAGCAGATGCCACTGTTCATTCTGTGCTGACTGTGTTGCTGCGCAGCTGAGAGCAGTTTCTGGACTGATTCAATTCAAATGCTTTTCCTGTATGAAAGTGAGCAGTGAAAGCAACGATGGAGGCACCAATGTAAAGGTGATTGTGTGCTGAACAGGTCCAGCACCAGCTTTCAATCCTGGCTCTTCTGCTGTGGGTGCAGAAGCCAAACGTTCATGCTGTACTCACTGTGCTGCTGGGCAGCTGAGAGACACCATCTGAGAATTTGGATTCAAATGGACTTTTAGGTATGAAACCGAGGAGAGACAGCAATGATGGTGACACCGTTGCAAATCTGATTGTGTGCTGGAGAGTCAGAGCACTAGCTTTCCCTGCTGATCCTTCTGCCGTGGGAGCAGATGCCACTGTTCATTCTGTGCTGACTGTGTTGCTGCCAGCAGACAGCAGGCTCTGGACTGATTCCATTCAAATGCTTTTCCTGTATGAATGTGAGCAGTGAAAGCAACGATGGAGGCACCAATGTAAAGGTGATTGTGTGCTGAACAGGTCCAGCACCAGCTTTCAATCCTGGCTCTTCTGCTGTGGGAGCAGAGGCCAAACGTTCGTGCTGTACTCACTGTGCTGCTGGGCAGCTGAGAGACACCACCTGAGAATTTGGATTGAAATGGACTTTTAGGTATGAAACCGAGGAGAGACTGCAATGATGGTGACACCGTTGCAAAGCTGCTTGTGTGCTGAAGAGGCCCAGCACTAGCTTTCCCTGCTGGTCCTTCTGCTGTGGGAGCAGATGCCACTGTTCATTCTGTGCTGACTGCGTTGCTGCGCAGCCGAGGGCAGGCTCTGGACTGATTCCATTCAAATGCTTTTCCTGTATGAAAGTGAGCGGTGAAAGCAACGATGGAGGCACCGGTGTAAAGGTGATTGTGTGCTGAAGAGGCCCAGCACCAGCTTTCAATCCTGGCTCTCCTCTTGTGGGAGCAGAGGCCAAAAGTTCGTGCTGTACTCACTGTGCTGCTGGGCAGCTGAGAGACACCACCTGAGAATTTGGATTCAAATGGACTTTTAGGTATGAAACCAAGGAGAGACTGCAATGATGGTGACACCGTTGCAAAGCTGCTTGTGTGCTGAAGAGGCCCAGCACTAGCTTTCCCTGCTGGTCCTTCTGCTGTGGGAGCAGATGCCACTGTTCATTCTGTGCTGACTGTGTTGCTGCCAGCAGAGAGCAGGCTCTGGTCTGATTCCATTCAAATGCTTTTCCTGTATGGAAGTGAGCAGTGAAATCAGCGATGGAAGCACCAATGTAAAGGTGATTGTGTGCTGAACAGGTCCAGCACCAGGTTTCAATCCTACCTGTTCTGCTGTGGGTGCAGAAGCCAAACGTTCATGCTGTACTCACTGTGCTGCTGGGCAGTTGAGAGAGACCACCAGAGAATTTGGATTCAAATGGACTTTTAGGTATGAAACCGAGGAGAGACTGCAAAGATGGTGACCCCGTTGCAAAGCTGCTTGTGTGCTGAATAGGCCCAGCACTAGCTTTCCCTGCTGGTCCTTCTGCTGTGGGAGCAGATGCCGCTGTTCATTCTCTGCTGACTGTGTTGCTGCCAGCCGAGAGCAGGCTCTGGACTGATTCCATTCAAATGCTTTTCCTGTATCAAAGTGAGCAGTGAAAGCAACGATGGAGGCACCAATGTAAAGGTGATTGTGTGCTGAACAGGTCCAGCACCAGCTTTCAATCCTGGCTCTTCTGCTGTGGGAGCAGAAGCCAAACGTTCGTGCTGTACTCACTGTGCTGCTGGGCAGCTGAGAGAGACCACCTGAGAATTTGGATTCAAATGGACTTTTAGGTATGAAACCGAGGATAGACTGCAATGATGGTGACACCGTTGCAAAGCTGATTGTGTGCTGGAGAGTCAGAGCACTAGCTTTCCCTGCTGATCCTTCTGCCGTGGGAGCAGATGCCACTGTTCATTCTGTGCTGACTGTGTTGCTGCCAGCAGAGAGCAGGCTCTGGACTGATTATATTCAAATGCTTTTTCTGTATGAATGTGAGCAGTGAAAGCAACGATGGAGGCACCAATGTAAAGGTGATTGTGTGGTGAACAGGTCCAGCACCAGCTTTCAATCCTGGCTCTTCTGCTGTGGGAGCAGAGGCCAAACTTTCGTGCTGTACTCACTGTGCTGCTGGGCAGCTGAGAGACACCACCTGAGAATTTGGATTGAAATGGACTTTTAGGTATGAAACCGAGGAGAGACTGCAATGATGGTGACACCATTGCAAAGCTGCTTGTGTGCTGAAGAGGCCCAGCACTAGCTTTACCTGCTGGTCCTTCTGCCGTGGGAGCAGATGCCACTGTTCATTCTGTGCTGACTGTGTTGCTGCGCAGCTGAGAGCAGTTTCTGGACTGATTCCATTCAAATGCTTTTCCTGTATGAAAGTGAGCAGTGAAAGCAACGATGGAGGCACCAATGTAAAGGTGATTGTGTGCTGAACAGGTCCAGCACCAGCTTTCAATCCTGGCTCTTCTGCTGTGGGAGTAGAGGCCAAACGTTCGTGCTGTACTCACTGTGCTGCTGGGCACCTGAGAGACACCACCTGAGAATTTGGATTCAAATGCACTTTCAGGTATGAAACCGAGGAGAGACTGCAATGATGGTGACACCGTTGCAAAGCTGACTGTGTGCTGGAGAGTCAGAGCACTAGCTTTCCCTGCTGATCCTTCTGCCGTGGGAGCAGATGCCACTGTTCATTCTGTGCTGACTGTGTTGCTGCCAGCAGAGAGCAGGCTCTGGACTGATTCCATTCAAATGCTTTTCCTGTATGGAAGTGAGCAGTGAAATCAGCGATGGAAGCACCAATGTAAAGGTGCTTGTGTGCTGAACAGGTCCAGCACCAGGTTTCAATCCTACCTGTTCTGCTGTAGGTGCAGAAGCCAAACGTTCATGCTGTACTCACTGTGCTGCTGGGCAGTTGAGAGAGACCACCAGAGAATTTGGATTCAAATGGACTTTTAGGTATGAAACCGAGGAGAGACTGCAAAGATGGTGACCCCGTTGCAAAGCTGCTTGTGTGCTGAATAGGCCCAGCACTAGCTTTCCCTGCTGGTCCTTCTGCTGTGGGAGCAGATGCCGCTGTTCATTCTCTGCTGACTGTGTTGCTGCCAGCCGAGAGCAGGCTCTGGACTGATTCCATTCAAATGCTTTTCCTGTATGAAAGTGAGCAGTGAAAGCAACGATGGAGGCACCAATGTAAAGGTGATTGTGTGCTGAACAGGTCCAGCACCAGCTTTCAATCCTGGCTCTTCTGCTGTGGATGCAGAAGCCAAACGTTCGTGCTGTACTCACTGTGCTGCTGGGCAGCTGAGAGAGACCACCTGAGAATTTGGATTCAAATGGACTTTTAGGTATGAAACCGAGGAGAGACTGCAATGATGGTGACACCGTTGCAAAGCTGATTGTGTGCTGGAGAGTCAGAGCACTAGCTTTCCCTGCTGATCCTTCTGCCGTGGGAGCAGATGCCACTGTTCATTCTGTGCTGACTGTGTTGCTGCCAGCAGAGAGCAGGCTCTGGACTGATTCCATTCAAATGCTTTTCCTGTATGAATGTGAGCAGTGAAAGCAACGATGGAGGCACCAATGTAAAGGTGATTGTGTGCTGAACAGGTCCAGCACCAGCTTTCAATCCTGGCTCTTCTGCTGTGGGAGCAGAGGCCAAACGTTCGTGCTGTACTCACTGTGCTGCTGGGCAGCTGAGAGACACCACCTGAGAATTTGGATTGAAATGGACTTTTAGGTATGAAACCGAGGAGAGACTGCAATGATGGTGACACCGTTGCAAAGCTGCTTGTGTGCTGAAGAAGCCCAGCACTAGCTTTACCTGCTGGTCCTTCTGCTGTGGGAGCAGATGCCACTGTTCATTCTGTGCTGACTGCGTTGCTGCGCAGCCGAGGGCAGGCTCTGGACTGATTCCATTCAAATGCTTTTCCTGTATGAAAGTGAGCGGTGAAAGCAACGATGGAGGCACCGGTGTAAAGGTGATTGTGTGCTGAACAGGCCCAGCACCAGCTTTCAATCCTGGCTCTTCTGCTGTGGGAGTAGAGGACAAACGTTCGTGCTGTACTCACTGTGCTGCTGGGCAGCTGAGAGACACCACCTGAGAATTTGGATTCAAATGCACTTTCAGGTATGAAACCGAGGAGAGACTGCAATGATGGTGACACTGTTGCAAAGCTGCTTGTGTGCTGAAGAGGCCCAGCACTAGCTTTCCCTGCTGGTCCTTCTGCTGTGGGAGCAGATGCCACTGTTCATTCTGTGCTGACTCTGTTGCTGCCAGCAGAGAGCAGGCTCTGGACTGATTCCATTCAAATGCTTTTCCTGTATGAAAGTGAGCAGTGAAATCAGCGATGGAGGCACCAATGTAAAGGTGATTGTGTGCTGAACAGGTCCAGCACCAGCTTTCAATCCTGGCTCTTCTGCTGTGGAGCAGAGGCCAAAAGTTCGTGCTGTACTCACTGTGCTGCTGGGCAGCTGAGAGAGACCACCTGAGAATTTGGATTCAAATGGACTTTTAGGTATGAAACCGAGGAGAGACTGCAATGATGGTGACACCGTTGCAAATCTGATTGTGTGCTGGAGAGTCAGAGCACTAGCTTTCCCTGCTGATCCTTCTGCCGTGGGAGCAGATGCCACTGTTCATTCTGTGCTGACTGTGTTGCTGCCAGCAGAGAGCAGGCTCTGGACTGATTCCATTCAAATGCTTTTTCTGTATGAATGTGAGCAGTGAAAGCAACGATGGAGGCACCAATGTAAAGGTGATTGTGTGCTGAACAGGTCCAGCACCAGCTTTCAATCCTGGCTCTTCTGCTGTGGGAGCAGAGGCCAAACTTTCGTGCTGTACTCACTGTGCTGCTGGGCAGCTGAGAGACACCACCTGAGAATATGGATTCAAATGGACTTTTAGGTATGAAACCGAGGAGAGACTGCAATGATAGTGACACCGTTGCAAAGCTGATTGTGTGCTGGAGAGTCAGAGCACTAGCTTTCCCTGCTGATCCTTCTGCCGTGGGAGCAGATGCCACTGTTCATTCTGTGCTGACTGTGTTGCTGCCAGCAGACAGCAGGCTCTGGACTGATTCCATTCAAATGCTTTTCCTGTATGAATGTGAGCAGTGAAAGCAACGATGGAGGCACCAATGTAAAGGTGATTGTGTGCTGAACAGGTCCAGCACCAGCTTTCAATCCTGGCTCTTCTGCTGTGGGAGCAGAGGCCAAACGTTCGTGCTGTACTCACTGTGCTGCTGGGCAGCTGAGAGACACCACCTGAGAATTTGGATTGAAATGGACTTTTAGGTATGAAACCGAGGAGAGACTGCAATGATGGTGACACCGTTGCAAAGCTGCTTGTGTGCTGAAGAGGCCCAGCACTAGCTTTCCCTGCTGGTCCTTCTGCTGTGGGAGCAGATGCCACTGTTCATTCTGTGCTGACTGCGTTGCTGCGCAGCCGAGGGCAGGCTCTGGACTGATTCCATTCAAATGCTTTTCCTGTATGAAAGTGAGCGGTGAAAGCAACGATGGAGGCACCGGTGTAAAGGTGATTGTGTGCTGAAGAGGCCCAGCACCAGCTTTCAATCCTGGCTCTCCTGTTGTGGGAGCAGAGGCCAAAAGTTCGTGCTGTACTCACTGTGCTGCTGGGCAGCTGAGAGACACCACCTGAGAATTTGGATTCAAATGGACTTTTAGGTATGAAACCGAGGAGAGACTGCAATGATGGTGACACCGTTGCAAAGCTGCTTGTGTGCTGAAGAGGCCCAGCACTAGCTTTCCCTGCTGGTCCTTCTGCTGTGGGAGCAGATGCCACTGTTCATTCTGTGCTCACTGTGTTGCTGCCAGCAGAGAGCAGGCTCTGGACTGATTCCATTCAAATGCTTTTCCTGTATGAAAGTGAGCAGTGAAATCAGCGATGGAGGCACCAATGTAAAGGTGATTGTGTGCTGAACAGGTCCAGCACCAGCTTTCAATCCTGGCTCTTCTGCTGTGGGAACAGAGGCCAAAAGTTCGTGCTGTACTCACTGTGCTGCTGGGCAGCTGAGAGACACCACCTGAGAATTTGGATTCAAATGGACTTTTAGGTATGAAACCGAGGAGAGACTGCAAAGATGGTGACCCCGTTGCAAAGCTGCTTGTGTGCTGAATAGGCCCAGCACTAGCTTTCCCTGCTGGTCCTTCTGCTGTGGGAGCAGATGCCGCTGTTCATTCTCTGCTGTCTGTGTTCCTGCCAGCCGAGAGCAGGCTCTGGACTGATTCCATTCAAATGCTTTTCCTGTATGAAAGTGAGCAGTGAAAGCAACGATGGAGGCACCAATGTAAAGGTGATTGTGTGCTGAACAGGTGTCCAGCACCAGCTTTCAATCCTGGCTCTTCTGCTGTGGGAGCAGAGGCCAAACGTTCGTGCTGTACTCACTGTGCTGCTGGGCAGCTGAGAGACACCACCTGAGAATTTGGATTCAAATGGACTTTTAGGTATGAAACCGAGGAGAGACTGCAATGATGGTGACACCGTTGCAAATCTGATTGTGTGCTGGAGAGTCAGAGCACTAGCTTTCCCTGCTGATCCTTCTGCCGTGGGAGCAGATGCCACTGTTCATTCTGTGCTGACTGTGTTGCTGCCAGCAGACAGCAGGCTCTGGACTGATTCCATTCAAATGCTTTTCCTGTATGAATGTGAGCAGTGAAAGCAACGATGGAGGCACCAATGTAAAGGTGATTGTGTGCTGAACAGGTCCAGCACCAGCTTTCAATCCTGGCTCTTCTGCTGTGGGAGCAGAGGCCAAACGTTCGTGCTGTACTCACTGTGCTGCTGGGCAGCTGAGAGACACCACCTGAGAATTTGGATTGAAATGGACTTTTAGGTATGAAACCGAGGAGAGACTGCAATGATGGTGACACCGTTGCAAAGCTGCTTGTGTGCTGAAGAGGCCCAGCACTAGCTTTCCC
This sequence comes from Pezoporus flaviventris, assembly GCF_033815535.1. Taxonomy (NCBI): domain Eukaryota; kingdom Metazoa; phylum Chordata; class Aves; order Psittaciformes; family Psittacidae; genus Pezoporus; species Pezoporus flaviventris. The sequence continues at coordinate 70,430 of NW_026892912.1, forward strand.
TGCTGGTCCTTCTGCTGTGGGAGCAGATGCCACTGTTCATTCTGTGCTGACTGCGTTGCTGCGCAGCCGAGGGCAGGCTCTGGACTGATTCCATTCAAATGCTTTTCCTGTATGAAAGTGAGCGGTGAAAGCAACGATGGAGGCACCGGTGTGAAGGTGATTGTGTGCTGAAGAGGCCCAGCACCAGCTTTCAATCCTGGCTCTCCTGTTGTGGGAGCAGAGGCCAAAAGTTCGTGCTGTACTCACTGTGCTGCTGGGCAGCTGAGAGACACCACCTGAGAATTTGGATTCAAATGGACTTTTAGGTATGAAACCAAGGAGAGACTGCAATGATGGTGACACCGTTGCAAAGCTGCTTGTGTGCTGAAGAGGCCCAGCACTAGCTTTCCCTGCTGGTCCTTCTGCTGTGGGAGCAGATGCCACTGTTCATTCTGTGCTCACTGTGTTGCTGCCAGCAGAGAGCAGGCTCTGGTCTGATTCCATTCAAATGCTTTTCCTGTATGAAAGTGAGCAGTGAAATCAGCGATGGAGGCACCAATGTAAAGGTGATTGTGCGCTGAACAGGTCCAGCACCAGCTTTCAATCCTGGCTCTTCTGCTGTGGGAGCAGAGGCCAAAAGTTCGTGCTGTACTCACTGTGCTGCTGGGCAGCTGAGAGACACCACCTGAGAATTTGGATTCAAATGGACTTTTAGGTATGAAACCGAGGAGAGACTGCAATGATGGTGACACCGTTGCAAAGCTGACTGTGTGCTGGAGAGTCAGAGCACTAGCTTTCCCTGCTGATCCTTCTGCCGTGGGAGCAGATGCCACTGTTCATTCTGTGCTGACTGTGTTGCTGCCAGCAGAGAGCAGGCTCTGGACTGATTCCATTCAAATGCTTTTCCTGTATGGAAGTGAGCAGTGAAATCAGCGATGGAAGCACCAATGTAAAGGTGCTTGTGTGCTGAACAGGTCCAGCACCAGGTTTCAATCCTACCTGTTCTGCTGTGGGTGCAGAAGCCAAACGTTCATGCTGTACTCACTGTGCTGCTGGGCAGTTGAGAGAGACCACCAGAGAATTTGGATTCAAATGGACTTTTAGGTATGAAACCGAGGAGAGACTGCAAAGATGGTGACCCCGTTGCAAAGCTGCTTGTGTGCTGAATAGGCCCAGCACTAGCTTTCCCTGCTGGTCCTTCTGCTGTGGGAGCAGATGCCGCTGTTCATTCTCTGCTGACTGTGTTGCTGCCAGCCGAGAGCAGGCTCTGGACTGATTCCATTCAAATGCTTTTCCTGTATGAAAGTGAGCAGTGAAAGCAACGATGGAGGCACCAATGTAAAGGTGATTGTGTGCTGAACAGGTCCAGCACCAGCTTTCAATCCTGGCTCTTCTGCTGTGGGAGCAGAAGCCAAACGTTCGTGCTGTACTCACTGTGCTGCTGGGCAGCTGAGGGAGACCACCTGAGAATTTGGATTCAAATGGACTTTTAGGTATGAAACCGAGGAGAGACTGCAATGATGGTGACACCGTTGCAAAGCTGATTGTGTGCTGGAGAGTCAGAGCACTAGCTTTCCCTGCTGATCCTTCTGCCGTGGGAGCAGATGCCACTGTTCATTCTGTGCTGACTGTGTTGCTGCCAGCAGAGAGCAGGCTCTGGACTGATTCCATTCAAATGCTTTTTCTGTATGAATGTGAGCAGTGAAAGCAACGATGGAGGCACCAATGTAAAGGTGATTGTGTGCTGAACAGGTCCAGCACCAGCTTTCAATCCTGGCTCTTCTGCTGTGGGAGCAGAGGCCAAACGTTCGTGCTGTACTCACTGTGCTGCTGGGCAGCTGAGAGACACCACCTGAGAATTTGGATTCAAATGGACTTTTAGGTATGAAACCGAGGAGAGACTGCAATGATGGTGACACCATTGCAAAGCTGCTTGTGTGCTGAAGAGGCCCAGCACTAGCTTTACCTGCTGGTCCTTCTGCCGTGGGAGCAGATGCCACTGTTCATTCTGTGCTGACTGTGTTGCTACGCAGCTGAGAGCAGTTTCTGGACTGATTCCATTCAAATGCTTTTCCTGTATGAAAGTGAGCAGTGAAAGCAACGATGGAGGCACCAATGTAAAGGTGATTGTGTGCTGAACAGGTCCAGCACCAGCTTTCAATCCTGGCTCTTCTGCTGTGGGAGTAGAGGCCAAACGTTCGTGCTGTACTCACTGTGCTGCTGGGCACCTGAGGGACACCACCTGAGAATTTGGATTCAAATGCACTTTCAGGTATGAAACCGAGGAGAGACTGCAATGATGGTGACACCGTTGCAAAGCTGACTGTGTGCTGGAGAGTCAGAGCACTAGCTTTCCCTGCTGATCCTTCTGCCGTGGGAGCAGATGCCACTGTTCATTCTGTGCTGACTGTGTTGCTGCCAGCAGAGAGCAGGCTCTGGACTGATTCCATTCAAATGCTTTTCCTGTATGGAAGTGAGCAGTGAAATCAGCGATGGAAGCACCAATGTAAAGGTGCTTGTGTGCTGAACAGGTCCAGCACCAGGTTTCAATCCTACCTGTTCTGCTGTAGGTGCAGAAGCCAAACGTTCATGCTGTACTCACTGTGCTGCTGGGCAGTTGAGAGAGACCACCAGAGAATTTGGATTCAAATGGACTTTTAGGTATGAAACCGAGGAGAGACTGCAAAGATGGTGACCCCGTTGCAAAGCTGCTTGTGTGCTGAAGAGGCCCAGCACTAGCTTTACCTGCTGGTCCTTCTGCTGTGGGAGCAGATGCCACTGTTCATTCTGTGCTGACTGTGTTGCTGCGCAGCTGAGAGCAGTTTCTGGACTGATTCCATTCAAATGCTTTTCCTGTATGAAAGTGAGCAGTGAAAGCAACGATGGAGGCACCAATGTAAAGGTGATTGTGTGCTGAACAGGTCCAGCACCAGCTTTCAATCCTGGCTCTTCTGCTGTGGGAGTAGAGGCCAAACGTTCGTGCTGTACTCACTGTGCTGCTGGGCAGCTGAGAGACACCACCTGAGAATTTGGATTCAAATGGACTTTTAGGTATGAAACCGAGGAGAGTTTGCAATGATGGTGACACCGTTGCAAAGCTGACTGTGAGCTGGAGAGTCAGAGCACTAGCTTTCCCTGCTGATCCTTCTGCCGTGCGAGCAGATGCCACTGTTCATTCTGTGCTCACCGTGTTGCTGCCAGCAGAGAGCAGGCTCTGGACTGATTCCATTCAAATGCTTTTCCTGTATGAAAGTGAGCAGTGAAATCAGCGATGGAGGCACCAATGTAAAGGTGATTGTGTGCTGAACAGGTCCAGCACCAGCTTTCAATCCTGGCTCTTCTGCTGTGGGAGCAGAGGCCAAACGTTCGTGCTGTACTCACTGTGCGGCTGGGCAGCTGAGAGACACCACCTGAGAATTTGGATTCAAATGGACTTTTAGGTATGAAACCGAGGAGAGACTGCAATGATGGTGACACCGTTGCAAAGCTGCTTGTGTGCTGAAGAGGCCCAGCACTAGCTTTCCCTGCTGGTGTTTCTGCCGTGGGAGCAGATGCCACTGTTCATTCTGTGCTGACTGCGTTGCTGCGCAGCCGAGAGCAGGCTCTGGACTGATTCCATTCAAATGCTTTTCCTGTATGAAAGTGAGCAGTGAAAGCAACGATGCAGGCACCGGTGTAAAGGTGATTGTGTGCTGAAGAGGCCCAGCACCAGCTTTCAATCCTGGGTCTCCTGTGGTGGGAGCAGAGGCCAAAAGTTCGTGCTGTACTCACTGTGCTGCTGGGCAGCTGAGAGACACCACCTGAGAATTTGGATTCAAATGGACTTTTAGGTATGAAACCGAGGAGAGACTGCAATGATGGTGACACCGTTGCAAAGCTGACTGTGTGCTGGAGAGTCAGAGCACTAGCTTTCCCTGCTGATCCTTCTGCCGTGGGAGCAGATGCCACTCTTCATTCTCTGCTGATAGCGTTGCTGCGCAGCACAGAGCAGCCTCTGGACTGATTCCATTCAAATGCTTTTCCTGTATGAATGTGAGCAGTGAAAGCAACGATGGAGGCACCAATGTAAAGGTGATTGTGTGCTGAACAGGTCCAGCACCAGCTTTCAATCCTGGCTCTTCTGCTGTGGGAGCAGAGGACAAACGTTCGTGCTGTACTCACTGTGCTGCTGGGCAGCTGAGAGACACCACCTGAGAATTTGGATTCAAATGGACTTCTAGGTATGAAACCGAGGAGAGACTGCAATGATGGTGACACCGTTGCAAAGCTGACTGTGTGCTGAAGAGGCCCAGCACTAGCTTTCCCTGCTGGTCCTTCTGCTCTGGGAGCATATGCCACTGTTCATTCTGTGCTGTGTTGCTGCGCAGCAGAGAGCAGGCTCTGGACTGATTCCATTCAAATGCTTTTCCTGAATGAAAGTGAGCAGTGAAAGCAATGATGGAGGAACCGATGTAAAGGTGATTGTGTGCTGAACAGGTCGAGCACCAGCTTTCAATCCTGGCTCTTCTGCTGTGGGAGCAGAGGCCAAACGTTCGTGCTGTACTCACTGTGCTGCTGGGCAGCTGAGAGTGACCACCTGAGAATTTGGATTCAAATGGACTTTTAGGGATGAAACCGAGGAGAGACTGTAATGATGGTGACACCGTTGCAAAGCTGCTTGTGTGCTGAAGAGGCCCAGCACTAGCTTTCCCTGCTGGTCCTTCTGCTGTGGGAGTAGAGGCCAAACGTTTGTGCTGTACTCACTGTGCTGCTGGGCAGCTGAGAGACACCACCTGAGAATTTGGATTCAAATGGACTTTTAGGTATGAAACCGAGGAGAGACTGCAATGATGGTGACAGCGTTGCAAAGCTGATTGTGTGCTGGAGAGTCAGAGCGCTAGCTTTCCCTGCTGATCCTTCTGCCGTGGGAGAAGATGCCACTGTTTATTCTGTGCTGACTGTGTTGCTGCCAGCAGAGAGCAGGCTCTGGACTGATTCCATTCAAATGCTTTTCCTGTATGAAAGTTAGCAGTGAAAGCAACGATGGAGGCACCGATGTAAAGGTGATTGTGTGCTGAACAGGTCCAGCACCAGCTTTCAATCCTGGCTCTTCTGCTGTGGGAGCAGAGGCCAAACGTTCGTGCTGTACTCACTGTGCTGCTGGGCAGCTGAGAGAGACCACCTGAGAATTTGGATTCAAATGGACTTTTAGGTATGAAACCGAGGAGAGACTGCAATGATGGTAACACCATTGCAAAGCTGCTTGTGTGCTGAAGAGGCCCAGCACTAGCTTTACCTGCTGGTCCTTCTGCTGTGGGAGCAGATGCCACTGTTCATTCTGTGCTGACTGTGTTGCTGCGCAGCTGAGAGCAGTTTCTGGACTGATTCCATTCAAATGCTTTTCCTGTATGAAAGTGAGCAGTGAAAGCAACGATGGAGGCACCAATGTAAAGGTGATTGTGTGCTGAACAGGTCCAGCACCAGCTTTCAATCCTGGCTCTTCTGCTGTGGGAGTAGAGGCCAAACGTTCGTGCTGTACTCACTGTGCTGCTGGGCAGCTGAGAGACACCACCTGAGAATTTGGATTCAAATGGACTTTTAGGTATGAAACCGAGGAGAGTTTGCAATGATGGTGACACCGTTGCAAAGCTGACTGTGAGCTGGAGAGTCAGAGCACTAGCTTTCCCTGCTGATCCTTCTGCCGTGCGAGCAGATGCCACTGTTCATTCTGTGCTGACTGTGTTGCTGCCAGCAGAGAGCAGGCTCTGGACTGATTCCATTCAAATGCTTTTCTTGTATGGAAGTGAGCAGTGAAATCAGCGATGGCAGCACCAATGTAAAGGGGATTGTGTGCTGAACAGGTCCAGCACCAGGTTTCAATCCTACCTGTTCTGCTGTGGGTGCAGAAGCCAAACGTTCATGCTGTACTCACTGTGTTGCTGGGCAGTTGAGAGAGACCACCAGAGAATTTGGATTCAAATGGACTTTTAGGTATGAAACCGAGGAGAGACTGCAATGATGGTGACACCGTTGCAAAGCTGACTGTGTGCTGGAGAGGCAGAGTACTAGCTTTCCCTGCTGGTCCTTCTGCTGTGGGAGGAGATGCCACTGTTCATTCTGTGCTCACCGTGTTGCTGCCAGCAGAGAGCAGGCTCTGGACTGATTCCATTCAAATGCTTTTCCTGTATGAAAGTGAGCAGTGAAATCAGCGATGGAGGCACCAATGTAAAGGTGATTGTGTGCTGAACAGGTCCAGCACCAGCTTTCAATCCTGGCTCTTCTGCTGTGGGAGCAGAGGCCAAACGTTCGTGCTGTACTCACTGTGCGGCTGGGCAGCTGAGAGACACCACCTGAGAATTTGGATTCAAATGGACTTTTAGGTATGAAACCGAGGAGAGACTGCAATGATGATGACACCGTTGCAAAGCTGCTTGTGTGCTGAAGAGGCCCAGCACTAGCGTTCCCTGCTGGTCCTTCTGCTGTGGGAGCAGATGCCACTGTTCATTCTGTGCTGTGTTGCTGCGCAGCAGGGAGCAGCCTCTGGACTGATTCCATTCAAATGCTTTTCCTGTATGAATGTGAGCAGTGAAAGCAACGATGGAGGCACCAATGTAAAGGTGATTGTGTGCTGAACAGGTCCAGCACCAGGATTCAATCATGGCTCTTCTGCTGTGGGAGCAGACGCCAAAAGTTCGTGCTGTACTCACTGTGCTGCTGGGCAGCTGAGAGACACCACCTGAGAATTTGGATTCAAATGGACTTTTAGGTATGAAACCGAGGAGAGACTGCAATGATGGTGACACCTTTGCAAAGCTGATTGTGTGCTGGAGAGTCAGAGCACTAGCTTTCCCTGCTGATCCTTCTGCCGTGGGAGCAGATGCCACTCTTCATTCTCTGCTGATTGCGTTGCTGCGCAGCACAGAGCAGCCTCTGGACTGATTCCATTCAAATGCTTTTCCTGTATGAATGTGAGCAGTGAAAGCAACGATGGAGGCACCAATGTAAAGGTGATTGTGTGCTGAACAGGTCCAGCACCAGCTTTCAATCCTGGCTCTTCTGCTGTGGGAGCAGAGGACAAACGTTCGTGCTGTACTCACTGTGCGGCTGGGCAGCTGAGAGACACCACCTGAGAATTTGGATTCAAATGGACTTTTAGGTATGAAACCGAGGAGAGACTGCAATGATGATGACACCGTTGCAAAGCTGCTTGTGTGCTGAAGAGGCCCAGCACTAGCTTTCCCTGCTGGTCCTTCTGCTCTGGGAGCAGATGCCACTGTTCATTCTGTGTTGTGTTGCTGCGCAGCAGAGAGCAGGCTCTGGACTGATTCCATTCAAATGCTTTTCCTGAATGAAAGTGAGCAGTGAAAGCAATGATGGAGGAACCGATGTAAAGGTGATTGTGTGCTGAACAGGTCGAGCACCAGCTTTCAATCCTGGCTCTTCTGCTGTGGGAGCAGAGGCCAAAAGTTCGTGCTGTACTCACTGTGCTGCTGGGCAGCTGAGAGTGACCACCTGAGAATTTGGATTCAAATGGAGTTTTAGGGATGAAACCGAGGAGAGACTGTAATGATGGTGACACCGTTGCAAAGCTGCTTGTGTGCTGAAGAGGCCCAGCACTAGCTTTCCCTGCTGGTCCTTCTGCTGTGGGAGTAGAGACCAAATGTTCGTGCTGTACTCACTGTGCTGCTGGGCAGCTGAGAGACACCACCTGAGAATTTGGATTCAAATGGACTTTTAGGTATGAAACCGAGGAGAGACTGCAATGATGGTGACACCATTGCAAAGCTGCTTGTGTGCTGAAGAGGCCCAGCACTAGCTTTACCTGCTGGTCCTTCTGCTGTCGGAGCAGATGCCACTGTTCATTCTGTGCTGACTGTGTTGCTGCGCAGCTGAGAGCAGTTTCTGGACTGATTCCATTCAAATGCTTTTCCTGTATGAAAGTGAGCAGTGAAAGCAACGATGGAGGCACCAATGTAAAGGTGATTGTGTGCTGAACAGGTCCAGCACCAGCTTTCAATCCTGGCTCTTCTGCTGTGGGAGTAGAGGCCAAACGTTCGTGCTGTACTCACTGTGCTGCTGGGCAGCTGAGAGACACCACCTGAGAATTTGGATTCAAATGGACTTTTCGGTATGAAACCGAGGAGAGTTTGCAATGATGGTGACACCGTTGCAAAGCTGACTGTGTGCTGGAGAGTCAGAGCACTAGCTTTCCCTGCTAATCCTTCTGCCGTGGGAGCAGATGCCACTGTTCATTCTGTGCTGACTGTGTTGCTGCCAGCAGAGAGCAGGCTCTGGACTGATTCCATTCAAATGCTTTTCCTGTATGAATGTGAGCAGTGAAATCAGCGATGGAAGCACCAATGTAAAGGGGATTGTGTGCTGAACAGGTCCAGCACCAGGTTTCAATCCTACCTGTTCTGCTGTGGGTGCAGAGGCCAAACGTTCGTGCTGTACTCACCGTGCTGCTGGGCAGCTGAGAGTGACCACCTGAGAATTTGGATTCAAATGGACTTTTAGGGATGAAACCGAGGAGAGACTGCAATGATGGTGACACCGTTGCAAAGCTGATTGTGTGCTGGAGAGTCAGAGCACTAGCTTTCCCTGCTGAACCTTCTGCCGTGGGAGAAGATGCCACTGTTTATTCTGTGCTGACTGTGTTGCTGCCAGCAGAGAGCAGGCTCTGGACTGATTCCATTCAAATGCTTTTCCTGTATGAAAGTGAGCAGTGAAATCAGCGATGGAGGCACCAATGTAAAGGTGATTGTGTGCTGAACAGGTCCAGCACCAGCTTTCAATCCTGGCTCTTCTGCTGTGGGAGCAGAGGCCAAACGTTCGTGCTGTACTCACTGTGCGGCTGGGCAGCTGAGAGACACCACCTGAGAATTTGGATTCAAATGGACTTTTAGGTATGAAACCGAGGAGAGACTGCAATGATGATGACACCGTTGCAAAGCTGCTTGTGTGCTGAAGAGGCCCAGCACTAGCGTTCCCTGCTGGTCCTTCTGCTGTGGGAGCAGATGCCACTGTTCATTCTGTGCTGTGTTGCTGCGCAGCAGGGAGCAGCCTCTGGACTGATTCCATTCAAATGTTTTTCCTGTATGAATGTGAGCAGTGAAAGCAACGATGGAGGCACCAATGTAAAGGTGATTGTGTGCTGAACAGGTCCAGCACCAGGATTCAATCCTGGCTCTTCTGCTGTGGGAGCAGAGGCCAAACGTTCGTGCTGTACTCACTTGCTGCTGGGCAGCTGAGAGACACCACCTGAGAATTTGGATTCAAATGGACTTTTAGGTATGAAACCGAGGAGAGACTGCAATGATGGTGACACCGTTGCAAAGCTGCTTGTGTGCTGAAGAGGCCCAGCACTAGCTTTCCCTGCTGGTGTTTCTGCCGTGGGAGCAGATGCCACTGTTCATTCTGTGCTGACTGCGTTGCTGCGCAGCCGAGAGCAGGCTCTGGACTGATTCCATTCAAATGCTTTTCCTGTATGAAAGTGAGCAGTGAAATCAAGGATGCAGGCACCGGTGTAAAGGTGATTGTGTGCTGAAGAGGCCCAGCACCAGCTTTCAATCCTGGGTCTCCTGTGGTGGGAGCAGAGGCCAAAAGTTCGTGCTGTACTCACTGTGCTGCTGGGCAGCTGAGAGACACCACCTGAGAATTTGGATTCAAATGGACTTTTAGGTATGAAACCGAGGAGAGACTGCAATGATGGTGACACCGTTGCAAAGCTGACTGTGTGCTGGAGAGTCAGAGCACTAGCTTTCCCTGCTGATCCTTCTGGGGTGGGAGCAGATGCCACTCTTCTTTCTCTGCTGATTGCGTTGCTGCGCAGCACAGAGCAGCCTCTGGACTGATTCCATTCAAATGCTTTTCCTGTATGAATGTGAGCAGTGAAAGCAACGATGGAGGCACCAATGTAAAGGTGATTGTGTGCTGAACAGGTCCAGCACCAGCTTTCAATCCTGGCTCTTCTGCTGTGGGAGTAGAGGCCAAACGTTCGTGCTGTACTCACTGTGCTGCTGGGCAGCTGAGAGACACCACCTGAGAATTTGGATTCAAATGGACTTTTAGGTATGAAACCGAGGAGAGTTTGCAATGATGGTGACACCGTTGCAAAGCTGACTGTGTGCTGGAGAGTCAGAGCACTAGCTTTCCCTGCTGATCCTTCTGCCGTGGGAGCAGATGCCACTGTTCATTCTGTGCTGACTGTGTTGCTGCCAGCAGAGAACAGGCTCTGGACTGATTCCATTCAAATGCTTTTCTTGTATGGAAGTGAGCAGTGAAATCAGCGATGGAAGCACCAATGTAAAGGGGATTGTGTGCTGAACAGGTCCAGCACCAGGTTTCAATCCTACCTGTTCTGCTGTGGGTGCAGAAGCCAAACGTTCATGCTGTACTCACTGTGTTGCTGGGAAGTTGAGAGAGACCACCAGAGAATTTGGATTCAAATGGACTTTTAGGTATGAAACCGAGGAGAGACTGCAATGATGGTGACACCGTTGCAAAGCTGACTGTGTGCTGGAGAGGCAGAGTACTAGCTTTCCCTGCTGGTCCTTCTCCTGTGGGAGGAGATGCCACTGTTCATTCTGTGCTCACCGTGTTGCTGCCAGCAGAGAGCAGGCTCTGGACTGATTCCATTCAAATGCTTTTCCTGTATGAAAGTGAGCAGTGAAATCAGCGATGGAGGCACCAATGTAAAGGTGATTGTGTGCTGAACAGGTCCAGCACCAGCTTTCAATCCTGGCTCTTCTGCTGTGGGAGCAGAGGCCAAACGTTCGTGCTGTACTCACTGTGCGGCTGGGCAGCTGAGAGACACCACCTGAGAATTTGGATTCAAATGGACTTTTAGGTATGAAACCGAGGAGAGACTGCAATGATGATGACACCGTTGCAAAGCTGCTTGTGTGCTGAAGAGGCCCAGCACTAGCGTTCCCTGCTGGTCCTTCTGCTGTGGGAGCAGATGCCACTGTTCATTCTGTGCTGTGTTGCTGCGCAGCAGGGAGCAGCCTCTGGACTGATTCCATTCAAATGCTTTTCCTGTATGAATGTGAGCAGTGAAAGCAACGATGGAGGCACCAATGTAAAGGTGATTGTGTGCTGAACAGGGCCAGCACCAGGATTCAATCATGGCTCTTCTGCTGTGGGAGCAGAGGCCAAAAGTTCGTGCTGTACTCACTGTGCTGCTGGGCAGCTGAGAGACACCACCTGAGAATTTGGATTCAAATGGACTTTTAGGTATGAAACCGAGGAGAGACTGCAATGATGGTGACACCGTTGCAAAGCTGATTGTGTGCTGGAGAGTCAGAGCACTAGCTTTCCCTGCTGATCCTTCTGCCGTGGGAGCAGATGCCACTCTTCATTCTCTGCTGATTGCGTTGCTGCGCAGCACAGAGCAGCCTCTGGACTGATTCCATTCAAATGCTTTTCCTGTATGAATGTGAGCAGTGAAAGCAACGATGGAGGCACCAATGTAAAGGTGATTGTGTGCTGAACAGGTCCAGCACCAGCTTTCAATCCTGGCTCTTCTGCTGTGGGAGCAGAGGACAAACGTTCGTGCTGTACTCACTGTGCTGCTGGGCAGCTGAGAGACACCACCTGAGAATTTGGATTCAAATGGACTTTTAGGTATGAAACCGAGGAGAGACTGCAATGATGATGACACCGTTGCAAAGCTGCTTGTGTGCTGAAGAGGCCCAGCACTAGCTTTCCCTGCTGGTCCTTCTGCTCTGGGAGCAGATGCCACTGTTCATTCTGTGTTGTGTTGCTGCGCAGCAGAGAGCAGGCTCTGGACTGATTCCATTCAAATGCTTTTCCTGAATGAAAGTGAGCAGTGAAAGCAATGATGGAGGAACCGATGTAAAGGTGATTGTGTGCTGAACTGGTCGAGCACCAGCTTTCAATCCTGGCTCTTCTGCTGTGGGAGCAGAGGCCAAACGTTCGTGCTGTACTCACTGTGCTGCTGGGCAGCTGAGAGTGACCACCTGAGAATTTGGATTCAAATGGACTTTTAGGGATGAAACCGAGGAGAGACTGTAATGATGATGACACCGTTGCAAAGCTGCTTGTGTGCTGAAGAGGCCCAGCACTAGCTTTCCCTGCTGGTCCTTCTGCTGTGGGAGTAGAGACCAAATGTTCGTGCTGTACTCACTGTGCTGCTGGGCAGCTGAGAGACACCACCTGAGAATTTGGATTCAAATGGACTTTTAGGTATGAAACCGAGGAGAGACTGCAATGATGGTGACACCATTGCAAAGCTGCTTGTGTGCTGAAGAGGCCCAGCACTAGCTTTACCTGCTGGTCCTTCTGCTGTCGGAGCAGATGCCACTGTTCATTCTGTGCTGACTGTGTTGCTGCGCAGCTGAGAGCAGTTTCTGGACTGATTCCATTCAAATGCTTTTCCTGTATGAAAGTGAGCAGTGAAAGCAACGATGGAGGCACCAATGTAAAGGTGATTGTGTGCTGAACAGGTCCAGCACCAGCTTTCAATCCTACCTGTTCTGCTGTGTGTGCAGAGGCCAAACGTTCGTGCTGTACTCAACGTGCTGCTGGGCAGCTGAGAGTGACCACCTGAGAATTTGGATTCAAATGGACTTTTAGGGATGAAACCGAGGAGAGACTGCAATGATGGTGACACCGTTGCAAAGCTGATTGTGTGCTGGAGAGTCAGAGCACTAGCTTTCCCTGCTGATCCTTCTGCCGTGGGCGAAGATGCCACTGTTTATTCTGTGCTGACTGTGTTGCTGCCAGCAGAGAGCAGGCTCTGGACTGATTCCATTCAAATGCTTTTCCTGTATGAATGTGAGCATTGAAAGCAACGATGGAGGCACCAATGTAAAGGTGATTGTGTGCTGAACAGGTCCAGCACCAGCTTTCAATCCTGGCTCTTCTGCTGTGGGAGCAGAGGCCAAACGTTCGTGCTGTACTCACTGTGCTGCTGGGCAGCTGAGAGAGACCACCTGAGAATTTGGATTCAAATGGACTTTTAGGTATGAAACCGAGGAGAGACTGCAATGATGGTGACACCATTGCAAAGCTGCTTGTGTGCTGAAGAGGCCCAGCACTAGCTTTACCTGCTGGTCCTTCTGCTGTGGGAGCAGATGCCACTGTTCATTCTGTGCTGACTGTGTTGCTGCGCAGCTGAGAGCAGGCTCTGGACTGATTCCATTCAAATGCTTTTCCTGTATGAAAATGAGCAGTGAAAGCAACGATGGAGGCACCAATGTAAAGGTGATTGTGTGCTGAACAGGTCCAGCACCAGCTTTCAATCCTGGCTCTTCTGCTGTGGGAGTAGAGGCCAAACGTTCGTGCTGTACTGACTGTGCTGCTGGGCAGCTGAGAGACACCACCTGAGAATTTGGATTCAAATGGACTTTTAGGTATGAAACCGAGGAGAGTTTGCAATGATGGTGACACCGTTGCAAAGCTGACTGTGTGCTGGAGAGTCAGAGCACTAGCTTTCCCTGCTGATCCTTCTGCCGTGGGAGCAGATGCCACTGTTCATTCTGTGCTGACTGTGTTGCTGCCAGCAGAGAGCAGGCTCTGGACTGATTCCATTCAAATGCTTTTCCTGTATGGTAGTGAGCAGTGAAATCAGCGATGGAAGCACCAATGTAAAGGGGATTGTGTGCTGAACAGGTCCAGCACCAGGTTTCAATCCTACCTGTTCTGCTGTGGGTGCAGAAGCCAAACGTTCATGCTGTACTCACTGTGCTGCTGGGCAGTTGAGAGAGACCACCAGAGAATTTGGATTCAAATGGACTTTTAGGTATGAAACCGAGGAGAGACTGCAATGATGGTGACACCGTTGCAAAGCTGACTGTGTGCTGGAGAGGCAGAGCACTAGCTTTCCCAGCTAGTCCTTCTGCTGTGGGAGCAGATGCCACTGTTCATTTGTGCTCACCGTGTTGCTGCCAGCAGAGAGCAGGCTCTGGACTGATTCCATTCAAATGCTTTTCCTGTATGAAAGTGAGCAGTGAAATCAGCGATGGAGGCACCAATGTAAAGGTGATTGTGTGCTGAACAGGTCCAGCACCAGCTTTCAATCCTGGCTCTTCTGCTGTGGGAGCAGAGGCCAAACGTTCGTGCTGTACTCACTGTGCGGCTGGGCAGCTGAGAGACACCACCTGAGAATTTGGGTTCAAACGGAATTTTAGGTATGAAACCGAGGAGAGACTGCAATGATGGTGACACCGTTGCAAAGCTGCTTGTGTGCTGAAGAGGCCCAGCACTAGCGTTCCCTGCTGGTCCTTCTGCTTTGGGAGCAGATGCCACTGTTCATTCTGTGCTGTGTTGCTGCGCAGCAGAGAGCAGGCTCTGGACTGATTCCATTCAAATGCTTTTCCTGAATGAAAGTGAGCAGTGAAAGCAATGATGGAGGAACCGATGTAAAGGTGATTGTGTGCTGAACAGGTCGAGCACCAGCTTTCAATCCTGGCTCTTCTGCTGTGGGAGCAGAGGCCAAACGTTCGTGCTGTACTCACTGTGCTGCTGGGCAGCTGAGAGTGACCACCTGAGAATTTGGATTCAAATGGACTTTTAGGGATGAAACCGAGGAGAGACTGTAATGATGGTGACACCGTTGCAAAGCTGCTTGTGTGCTGAAGAGGCCCAGCACTAGCTTTCCCTGCTGGTCCTTCTGCTGTGGGAGTAGAGGCCAAAAGTTCGTGCTGTACTCACTGTGCTGCTGGGCAGCTGAGAGACACCACCTGAGAATTTGGATTCAAATGGACTTTTAGGTATGAAACCGAGGAGAGACTGCAATGATGGTGACACCGTTGCAAAGCTGACTGTGTGCTGGAGAGTCAGAGCACTAGCTTTCCCTGCTGATCCTTCTGCCGTGGGAGCAGATGCCACTGTTCATTCTGTGCTGACTGTGTTGCTGCCAGCAGAGAGCAGGCTCTGGACTGATTCCATTCCAATGCTTTTCCTGTATGGAAGTGAGCAGTGAAATCAGCGATGGAAGCACCAATTTAAAGGGGATTGTGTGCTGAACAGGTCCAGCACCAGCTTTCAATCCTACCTGTTCTGCTGTGGGTGCAGAAACCAAACGTTCATGCTGTACTCACTGTGCTGCTGGGCAGTTGAGAGAGACCACCAGAGAATTTGGATTCAAATGGACTTTTAGGTATGAAACCGAGGAGAGACTGCAATGATGGTGACACCGTTGCAAAGCTGACTGTGTGCAGGAGAGGCAGAGTACTAGCTTTCCCTGCTGGTCCTTCTGCTGTGATAGCAGATGCCACTGTTCATTCTGTGCTCACCGTGTTGCTGCCAGCAGACAGCAGGCTCTGGACTGATTCCATTCAAATGCTTTTCCTGTATGAAAGTGAGCAGTGAAGTCAGCGATGGAGTCACCAATGTAAAGGTGATTGTGTGCTGAACAGGTCCAGCACCAGCTTTCAATCCTGGCTCTTCTGCTGTGGGAGCAGAGGCCAAACGTTCGTGCTGTACTCACTGTGCGGCTGGGCAGCTGAGAGACACCACCTGAGAATTTGGATTCAAATGGACTTTTAGGTATGAAACCGAGGAGAGACTGCAATTATGGTGACACCGTTGCAAAGCTGATTGTGTGCTGGAGAGTCAGAGCACTAGCTTTCCCTGCTGATCCTTCTGCCGTGGGAGCAGATGCCACTGTTCATTCTGTGCTGACTGTGTTGCTGCCTGCAGAGAGCAGGCTCTGGACTGATTCCATTCAAATGCTTTTCCTGTATGAATGTGAGCAGTGAAAGCAACGATGGCAGCAGCAATGTAAAGGTGATTGTGTGCTGAACAGGTCCAGCACCAGCTTTCAATCCTGGCTCTTCTGCTGTGGGAGCAGAGGCCAAACGTTCGTGCTGTCCTCACTGTGCTGCTGGGCAGCTGAGAGTGACCACCTGAGAATTTGGATTCAAATGGACTTTTAGGTATGAAACCGAGGAGAGACTGCAATGATGGTGACACCGTTGCAAAGCTGCTTGTGTGCTGAAGAGGCCCAGCACTAGCTTTCCCTGCTGTTCCTTCTGCCCTGGGAGCAGATGCCACTGTTCATTCTGTGCTGTGTTGCTGCGCAGCAGAGAGTAGGCTCTGGTCTGATTCCATTCAAATGCTTTTCCTGAATGAAAGTGAGCAGTGAAAGCAATGATGGAGGAACCGATGTAAAGGTGATTGTGTGCTGAACAGGTCGAGCACCAGCTTTCAATCCTGGCTCTTCTGCTGTGGGAGCAGAGGCCAAACGTTCGTGCTGTACTCACTGTGCTGCTGGGCAGCTGAGAGTGACCACCTGAGAATTTGGATTCAAATGGACTTTTAGGGATGAATCCGGGGAGAGACTGTAATGATGGTGACACCGTTGCAAAGCTGCTTGTGTGCTGAAGAGGCCCAGCACTAGCTTTCCCTGCTGGTCCTTCTGCTGTGGGAGTAGAGGCCAAACGTTCGTGCTGTACTCACTGTGCTGCTGGGCAGCTGAGAGACACCACCTGAGAATTTGGATTCAAATGGACTTTTAGGTATGAAACCGAGGAGAGACTGCAATGTTGGTGACACCGTTGCAAAGCTGATTGTGTGCTGGAGAGTCAGAGCACTAGCTTTCCCTGCTGATCCTTCTGCCGTGGGAGCAGATGCCGCTGTTCATTCTGTGCTGACTGTGTTGCTGCCAGCAGAGAGCAGGCTCTGGACTGATTCCATTCAAATGCTTTTCCTGTATGAATGTGAGCAGTGAAAGCAACGATGGAGGCACCAATGTAAAGGTGATTGTGTGCTGAACAGGTCAAGCACCAGCTTTCAATCCTGGCTCTTCTGCTGTGGGAGCAGAGGCCAAACGTTCGTGCTGTACTCACTGTGCTGCTGGGCAGCTGAGAGAGACCACCTGAGAATTTGGATTCAAATGGACTTTTAGGTATGAAACCGAGGAGAGACTGCAATGATGGTGACACCATTGCAAAGCTGCATGTGTGCTGAAGAGGCCCAGCACTAGCTTTACCTGCTGGTCCTTCTGCTGTCGGAGCAGATGCCACTGTTCATTCTGTGCTGACTGTGTTGCTGCGCAGCTGAGAGCAGTTTCTGGACTGATTCCATTCAAATGCTTTTCCTGTATGAAAGTGAGCAGTGAAAGCAACGATGGAGGCACCAATGTAGAGGTGATTGTGTGCTGAACAGGTCCAGCACCAGCTTTCAATCCTGGCTCTTCTGCTGTGGGAGTATAGACCAAACGTTCGTGCTGTACTCACTGTGCTGCTGGGCAGCTGAGAGAGACCACCTGAGAATTTGGATTCAAATGGACTTTTAGGTATGAAACCGAGGACAGACTGCAATGATGGTGACACTGTTGCAAAGCTGCTTGTGTGCTGAAGAGGCCCAGCACTAGCTTTCCCTGCTGGTCCTTCTGCTGTGGGAGTAGAGGCCAAACGTTCGTGCTGTACTCACTGTGCTGCTGGGCAGCTGAGAGAGACCACTTGAGAATTTGGATTCAAATGGACTTTTAGGTATGAAACCGAGGAGAGACTGCAATGATGGTGACACCGTTGCAGAGCTGACTGTGTGCTGGAGAGTCAGAGCACTAGCTTTCCCTGCTGATCCATCTGCCGTGGGAGCAGATGCCACTCTTCATTCTCTGCTGATTGCGTTGCTGCGCAGCACAGAGCAGCCTCTGGACTGATTCCATTCAAATGCTTTTCCTGTATGAATGTGAGCAGTGAAAGCAACGATGGAGGCACCAATGTAAAGGTGATTGTGTGCTGAACAGGTCCAGCACCAGCTTTCAATCCTGGCTCTTCTGCTGTGGGAGCAGAGGCCAAACGTTCGTGCTGTACTCACTGTGCTGCTGGGCAGCTGAGAGAGACCACCTGAGAATTTGGATTCAAATGGACTTTTAGGTATGAAACCGAGGAGAGACTGCAATGATGGTGACACCATTGCAAAGCTGCTTGTGTGCTGAAGAGGCCCAGCACTAGCTTTCCCTGCTGGTCCTTCTGCCCTGGGAGCACATGGCGCTGTTAATTCTGTGCTGTGTTGCTGCGCAGCAGAGAGCAGGCTCTGGACTGATTCCATTCAAATGCTTTTCCTGTATGGAAGTGAGCAGTGAAATCAGCGATGGAGTCACCAATGTAAAGGTGATTGTGTGCTGAACAGGTCCAGCACCAGCTTTCAATCCTGGCTCTTCTGCTGTGGGAGCAGAGGCCAAACGTTCGTGCTGTACTCACTGTGCGGCTGGGCAGCTGAGAGACACCACCTGAGAATTTGGATTCAAATGGACTTTTAGGTATGAAACCGAGGAGAGACTGCAATGATGGTGACACCGTTGCAAAGCTGATTGTGTGCTGGAGAGTCAGAGCACTAGCTTTCCCTGCTGCTCCTTCTGCCGTGTGAGCAGATGCCACTGTTCATTCTGTGCTGACTGTGTTGCTGCCAGCAGAGAGCAGGCTCTGGACTGATTCCATTCAAATGCTTTTCTTGTATGAATGTGAGCAGTGAAAGCAACGATGGCAGCACCAATGTAAAGGTGATTGTGTGCTGAACAGGTCCAGCACCAGCTTTCAATCCTGGCTCTTCTGCTGTGGGAGCAGAGGCCAAACGTTCGTGCTGTACTCACTGTGCTGCTGGGCAGCTGAGAGACACCACCTGAGAATTTGGATTCAACTGGACTTTTAGGTATGAAACCGAGGAGAGACTGCAATGATGGTGACACCGTTGCAAAGCTGCTTGTGTGCTGAAGAGGCCCAGCACTAGCTTTCCCTGCTGATCCTTCTGCCGTGGGAGCAGATGCCACTGTTCATTCTGTGCTGACTGTGTTGCTGCGCAGCTGAGAGCAGGCTCTGGACTGATTCCATTCAAATGCTTTTCCTGTATGAATGTGAGCAGTGAAAGCAACGATGGAGGCACCAATGTAAAGGTGATTGTGTGCTGAACAGGTCCAGCACCAGCTTTCGATCCTGGCTCTTCTGCTGTGGGAGCAGAGGCCAAACGTTCGTGCTGTACTCACCGTGCTGCTGGGCAGCTGAGAGTGACCATATGAGAATTTGGATTCAAATGGACTTTTAGGGATGAAACCGAGGAGAGACTGCAATGATGGTGACACCATTGCAAAGCTGCATGTGTGCTGAAGAGGCCCAGCACTAGCATTACCTGCTGGTCCTTCTGCTGTCGGAGCAGATGCCACTGTTCATTCTGTGCTGTGTTGCTGCGCAGCTGAGAGCAGTTTCTGGACTGATTCCATTCAAATGCTTTTCCTGTATGAAAGTGAGCAGTGAAAGCAACGATGCAGGCACCGGTGTAAAGGTGATTGTGTGCTGAAGAGGCCCAGCACCAGCTTTCAATCCTGGGTCTCCTGTGGTGGGAGCAGAGGCCAAACGTTCGTGCTGTACTCACTGAGCTGCTGGGCAGCTGAGAGAGGCCACCTGAGAATTTGGATTCAAATGGACTTTTAGGGATGAAACCGAGGAGAGACTGCAATGATGGTGACACCGTTGCAAAGCTGACTGTGTGCTGGAGAGGCAGAGCACTAGCTTTCCCTGCTGGTCCTTCTGCCCTGGGAGCAGATGCCACTCTTCATTCTGTCCTGATTGTGTTGATGTGCAGCCGAGAGCAGGCTCTGGACTGATTCCATTCAAATGCTTTTCCTGTATGAAAGTGAGCAGTGAAAGCAACGATGGAGGCACCAATGTAAAGGTGATTGTGTGCTGAACAGGTCCAGCACCAGCTTTCAATCCTGGCTCTTCTGCTGTGGGAGTAGAGGCCAAACGTTCGTGCTGTACTCACTGTGCTGCTGGGCAGCTGAGAGACACCACCTGAGAATTTGGATTCAAATGGACTTTTAGGTATGAAACCGAGGAGAGACTGCAATGATGGTGACACCGTTGCAAAGTTGACTGTGTGCTGGAGAGTCAGAGCACTATCTTTCCCTGCTGATACTTCTGCCATGGGAGCAGATGCCACTGTTCATTCTGTGCTCACTGTGTTGATGCCAGCAGTGAGCAGAATCTGGACTGATTCCATTCAAATGCTTTTCCTGTATGAATGTGAGCAGTGAAAGCAACAATGGAGGCACCAGTGTAAAGGTGATTGTGTGCTGAACGTGTCCAGCACCAGCTTTCATTCCTGGCTCTTCTGCTGTGGGAGCAGAGGCCAAACGTTCGTGCTGTACTCACTGTGCTGCTGGGCAGCTGAGAGACACCACCTGAGAATTTGGATTCAAATGGACTTTTAGGTATGAAACCGAGGAGAGACTGTAATGATGGTGACACCGTTGCAAAGCTGCTTGTGTGCTGAAGAGGCCCAGCACTAGCTTTCCCTGCTGGTCCTTCTGCTGTGGGAGCAGATGCCACTGTTCATTCTGTGCTGACTGTGTTGCTGCCAGCAGAGAGCAGGCTCTGGACTGATTCCATTCAAATGCTTTTCCTGTATGAAAGTTAGCAGTGAAAGCAACGATGGAGGCACCAATGTAAAGGTGTTGTGTGCTGAACAGGTCCAGCACCAGCTTTCGATCCCAGCTCTTCTGCTGTGGGAGCAGAAGCCAAACGTTCGTGCTGTACTCACTGTGCTGCTGGGCAGCTGAGAGACACCACCTGAGAATTTGGATTGAAATGGACTTTTAGGTATGAAACCGAGGAGAGACTGCAATGATGGTGACACCGTTGCAAAGCTGACTGTGTGCTGGAGAGTCAGAGCACTAGCTTTCCCTGCTGATCCTTCTGCCGTGGGAGCAGATGCCACTCTTCATTCTCTGCTGATTGCGTTGCTGCGCAGCACAGAGCAGCCTCTGGACTGATTCCATTCAAATGCTTTTCCTGTATGAATATGAGCAGTGAAAGCAACGATGGAGGCACCAATGTAAAGGCGATTGTGTGCTGAACAGGTCCAGCACCAGCTTTCAATCCTGGCTCTTCTGCTGTGGGAGCAGAGGCCAAACGTTCGTGCTGTACTCACTGTGCTGCTGGGCAGCTGAGATAGACCACCTGAGAATTTGGATTCAAATGGACTTTTAGGTATGAAACCGAGGAGAGACTGCAATGATGGTGACACCGTTGCAAAGATGACTGTGTGCTGGAGAGTCAGAGCACTATCTTTCCCTGCTGATACTTCTGCCGTGGGAGCAGATGCCACTGTTCATTCTGTGCTCACTGTGTTGCTGCCAGCAGAGAGCAGAATCTGGACTGATTCCATTCAAATGCTTTTCCTGTATGAATGTGAGCAGTGAAAGCAACGATGGAGGCACCAATGTAAAGGTGATTGTGTGCTGAACGTGTCCAGCACCAGATTTCATTCCTGGCTCTTCTGCTGTGGGAGCAGAGGCCAAACGTTCGTGCTGTACTCACTGTGCTGCTGGGCAGCTGAGAGACACCACCTGAGAATTTGGATTCAAATGGACTTTTAGGTATGAAACCGAGGAGAGACTGTAATGATGGTGACACCGTTGCAAAGCTGCTTGTGTGCTGAAGAGGCCCAGCACTAGCTTTCCCTGCTGGTCCTTCTGCTGTGGGAGTAGAGGCCAAACGTTCGTGCTGTACTCACTGTGCGGCTGGGCAGCTGAGAGACACCACCTGAGAATTTGGATTCAAATGGACTTTTAGGTATGAAACCGAGGAGAAACTGCAATGTTGGTGACGCCATTGCAAAGCTGCTTGTGTGCTGAAGAGGCCCAGCACTAGCTTTACCTGCTGGTCCTTCTGCTGTCGGAGCAGATGCCACTGTTCATTCTGTGCTGACTGTGTTGCTGCCAGCAGAGAGCAGGCTCTGGACTGATTCCATTCAAATGCTTTTCCTGTATGAATGTGAGCAGTGAAAGCAACGATGGAGGCGCCAATGTAAAGGTGATTGTGTGCTGAACAGGTCCAGCACCAGCTTTCAATCCTGGCTCTTCTGCTGTGGGAGCAGAGGCCAAACGTTCGTGCTGTACTCACTGTGCTGCTCGGCAGCTGAGAGACACCACCTGAGAATTTGGATTCAAATGGACTTTTCGGTATGAAACCGAGGAGAGACTGCAATGATGGTGACACCATTGCAAAGCTGCTTGTGTGCTGAAGAGGCCCAGCACTAGCTTTACCTGCTGGTCCTTCTGCTGTCGGAGCAGATGCCACTGTTCATTCTGTGCTCACAGTGTTGCTGCGCAGCTGAGAGCAGTTTCTGGACTGATTCCATTCAAATGCTTTTCCTGTATGAAAGTGAGCAGTGAAAGCAACGATGGAGGCACCAATGTAAAGGTGATTGTGTGCTGAACAGGCCCAGTACCAGCTTTCAATCCTGGCTCTTCTGCTGTGGGAGTAGAGGCCAAACGTTCTTGCTGTACTCACTGTGCTGCTGGGCAGCTGAGAGACCCCACCTGAGAATTTGGATTCAAATGGACTTTTAGGTATGAAACCGAGAAGAGTTTGCAATGATGGTGAAACCGTTGCAAAGCTGACTGTGTGCTGGAGAGTCAGAGCACTAGCTTTCCCTGCTGATCCTTCTGCCGTGGGAGCAGATGCCACTGTTCATTCTGTGCTGACTGTGTTGCTGCCAGCAGAGAGCAGGCTCTGGACTGATTCCATTCAAATGCTTTTCCTGTATGGAAGTGAGCAGTGAAATCAGCGATGGAAGCATCAATGTAAAGGGGATTGTGTGCTGAACAGGCCCAGCACCAGCTTTCAATCCTACCTGTTCTGCTGTGGGTGCAGAAGCCAAACGTTCATGCTGTACTCACTGTGCTGCTGGGCAGTTGAGAGAGACCACCAGAGAATTTGGATTGAAATGGACTTTTAGGTATGAAACCGAGGAGAGACTGCAATGATGGTGACACCGTTGCAAAGCTGACTGTGTGCTGGAGAGGCAGAGTACTAGCTTTCCCTGCTGGTCCTTCTGCTGTGGGAGCAGATGCCACTGTTCATTCTGTGCTGACTGTGTTGCTGCCAGCAGAGAGCAGGCTCTGGACGGATTCCATTCAAATGCTTTTCCTGTATGAAAGTGAGCAGTGAAATCAGCGATGGAGGCACCAATGTAAAGGTGATTGTGTGCTGAACAGGTCCAGCACCAGCTTTCAATCCTGGCTCTTCTGCTGTGGGAGCAGAGGCCAAAAGTTCGTGCTGTACTCACTGTGCGGCTGGGCTGCTGAGAGACACCACCTGAGAATTTGGATTCAAATGGACTTTTAGGTATGAAACCGAGGAGAGACTGCAATGATGATGACACCGTTGCAAAGCTGCTTGTGTGCTGAAGAGGCCCAGCACTAGCTTTCCCTGCTGGTCCTTCTGCTGTGGGAGCAGATGCCACTGTTCATTCTGGGCTGACTGCGTTGCTGCGCAGCCGAGAGAAGGCTCTGGACTGATTCCATTCAAATGCTTTTCCTGTATGAAAGTGAGCAGTGAAAGCAAGGATGCAGGCACTGGTGTAAAGGTGATTGTGTGCTGAAGAGGCCCAGCACCAGCTTTCAATCCTGGGTCTCCTGTGGTGGGAGCAGAGGCCAAAAGTTCGTGCTGTACTCACTGTGCTGCTGGGCAGCTGAGAGACACCACCTGAGAATTTGGATTCAAATGGAATTTTAGGTATGAAACCGAGGAGAGTTTGCAATGATGGTGACACCGTTGCAAAGCTGACTGTGTGCTGGAGAGTCAGAGCACTAGCTTTCCCTGCTGGTCCTTCTGCCGTGGGAGCAGATGCCACTGTTCATTCTGTGCTGACTGTGTTGCTGCCAGCAGAGAGCAGGCTCTGGACTGATTCCATTCAAATGCTTTTCCTGTATGGAAGTGAGCAGTGAAATCAGCGATGGAAGCACCAATGTAAAGGGGATTGTGTGCTGAACAAGCCCAGCACCAGCTTTCAATCCTGGCTCTTCTGCTGTGGGTGCAGAAGCCAAACGTTCATGCTGTACTCACTGTGCTGCTGGGCAGTTGAGAGAGACCACCAGAGAATTTGGATTGAAATGGACTTTTAGGTATGAAACCGAGGAGAGACTGCAATGATGGTGACACCGTTGCAAAGCTGACTGTGTGCTGGAGAGGCAGAGTACTAGCTTTCCCTGCTGGTCCTTCTGCTGTGGGAGCAGATGCCACTGTTCATTCTGTGCTCACCGTGTTGCTGCCAGCAGAGAGCAGGCTCTGGACTAATTCCATTCAAATGCTTTTCCTGTATGAAAGTGAGCAGTGAAATCAGCGATGGAGTCACCAATGTAAAGGTGATTGTGTGCTGAACAGGTCCAGCACCAGCTTTCAATCCTGGCTCTTCTGCTGTGGGAGCAGAGGCCAAACGTTCGTGCTGTACTCACTGTGCGGCTGGGCAGTTGAGAGACACCACCTGAGAATTTGGATTCAAATGGACTTTTAGGTATGAAACCGAGGAGAGTTTGCAACGATGGTGACACCGTTGCAAAGCTGACTGTGTGCTGGAGAGTCAGAGCACTAGCTTTCCCCGCTGATCCTTCTGCCGTGGGAGCAGATGCCACTGTTCATTCTGTGCTGACTGTGTTGCTGCCAGCAGAGAGCAGGCTCTGGACTGATTCCATTCAAATGCTTTTCCTGTATGGAAGTGAGCAGTGAAATCAGCGATGGAAGCACCAATGTAAAGGGGATTGTGTGCTGAACAGGCCCAGCACCAGCTTTCAATCCTGGCTCTTCTGCTGTGGGTGCAGAAGCCAAACTTTCATGCTGTACTCACTGTGCTGCTGGGCAGTTGAGAGAGACCACCAGAGAATTTGGATTGAAATGGACTTTTAGGTATGAAACCGAGGAGAGACTGCAATGATGGTGAAACCGTTGCAAAGCTGCTTGTGTGCTGAAGAGGCCCAGCACTAGCTTTCCGTGCTGATCCTTCTGCTGTGGGAGCAGATGCCACTGTTCATTCTGTGCTGACTGCGTTGCTGCCAGCAGAGAGCAGGCTCTGGACGGATTCCATTCAAATGCTTTTCCTGTATGAGTGTGAGCAGTGAAAGCAACGATGCAGGCACCGGTGTTAAAGGTGATTGTGTGCTGAAGAAGCCCAGCACCAGCTTTCAATCCTGGGTCTCCTGTGGTGGGAGCAGAAGCCAAAAGTTCGTGCTGTACTCACTGTGCTGCTGGGCAGCTGAGAGACACCACCTGAGAATTTGGATTCAAATGGACTTTTAGGTATGAAACCGAGGAGAGACTGCAATGATGGTGACACCGTTGCAAAGCTGCTTGAGTGCTGAAGAGGCCCAGCACTAGCTTTCCCTGCTGGTCCTTCTGCTGTGGGAGCAGATGCCACTGTTCATTCTGTGCTGATTGTGTTGATGTGCAGCCGAGAGCAGGCTCTGGACTGATTCCATTCAAATGCTTTTCCTGTATGAATGTGAGCAGTGAAAGCAACGATGGAGTCACCAATGTAAAGGTGATTGTGTGCTGAACAGGTCCAGCACCAGAATTCAATCCTGGCTCTTCTGCTGTGGGAGCAGAGGCCAAAAGTTCGTGCTGTACTCACTGTGCTGCTGGGCAGCTGAGAGACAAAACCTGAGAATTTGGATTCAAATGGACTTTTAGGTATGAAACCGAGGAGAGACTGCAATGATGGTGACACCATTGAAAAGCTGATTGTGTGCTGGAGAGTCAGAGCACTAGCTTTCTTTGCTGATCCTTCTGCCGTGGGAGCAGATGCCACTGTTCATTCTGTGCTGACTGTGTTGCTGCCAGCAGAGAGCAGGCTCTGGACGGATTCCATTCAAATGCTTTTCCTGTATGAGTGTGAGCAGTGAAAGCAACGATGGCAGCACCAATGTAAAGGTGATTGTGTGCTGAACAGGTCCAGCACCAGCTTTCAATCCTGGCTCTTCTGCTGTGGGAGCAGAGGCCAAACGTTCGTGCTGTACTCACTGTGCTGCTCGGCAGCTGAGAGACACCACCTGAGAATTTGGATTCAAATGGACTTTTAGGTATGAAACCGAGGTGAGACTGCAATGATGGTGACACCGTTGCAAAGCTGCTTGTGTGCTGAAGAGGCCCAGCACTAGCTTTCCCTGCTGGTCCTTCTGCCCTGGGAGCAGATGCCACTGTTCATTCTGTGCTGACTGCGTTGCTGCGCAGCCGAGAGCAGGCTCTTGACTGATTCCATTCAAATGCTTTTCCTGTATGAAAGTGAGCAGTGAAAGCAACGATGCAGGCACCGGTGTAAAGGCGATTGTGTGCTGAAGAGGCCCAGCACCAGCTTTCAATCCTGGGTCTCCTGTGGTGGGAGCAGAGGCCAAAAGTTCGTGCTGTGCTCACTGTGCTGCTGGGCAGCTGAGAGACACCACCTGAGAATTTGGATTCAATTGGACTTTTAGGTATGAAACCGAGGAGAGACTGCAATGATGGTGACACCGTTGCAAAGCTGACTGTGTCCTGGAGAGGCAGAGTACTAGCTTTCCCTGCTGGTCCTTCTGCTGTGGGAGCAGATGCCACTGTTCATTCTGTGCTGACTGTGTTGCTGCCAGCAGAGAGCAGCCTCTGGACTGATTCCATTCAAATGATTTTCCTGTATGAAAGTTAGCAGTGAAAGCAACGATGGAGGCACCAATGTAAAGGTGTTGTGTGCTGAACAGGTCGAGCAAAAGCTTTCAATCCCAGCTCTTCTGCTGTGGGAGCAGAAGCCAAACGTTCGTGCTGTACTCACTGTGCTGCCTGGCAGCTGAGATAGACCACCTGAGAATTTGGATTCAAATGGACTTTTAGGGATGAAACCGAGGAGAGTTTGCAATGATGGTGACACCGTTGCAAAGCTGACTGTGTGCTGGAGAGTCAGAGCACTAGCTTTCCCTGCTGATCCTTCTGCCGTGGGAGAAGATGCCACTGTTTATTCTGTGCTGACTGTGTTGCTGCCAGCAGAGAGCAGGCTCTGGACTGATTCCATTCAAATGCTTTTCCTGTATGAATGTGAGCAGTGAAAGCAACGATGGAGGCACCAATGTAAAGGTGATTGTGTGCTGAACAGGTCCAGCACCAGCTTTCAATCCTGGCTCTTCTGCTGTGGGAGCAGAGGCCAAACGTTCGTGCTGTACTCACTGTGCTGCTCGGCAGCTGAGAGACACCACCTGAGAATTTGGATTCAAATGGACTTTTCGGTATGAAACCGAGGAGAGACTGCAATGATGGTGACACCATTGCAAAGCTGCTTGTGTGCTGAAGAGGCCCAGCACTAGCTTTACCTGCTGGTCCTTCTGCTGTCGGAGCAGATGCCACTGTTCATTCTGTGCTCACAGTGTTGCTGCGCAGCTTAGAGCAGTTTCTGGACTGATTCCATTCAAATGCTTTTCCTGTATGAAAGTGAGCAGTGAAAGCAACGATGGAGGCACCAATGTAAAGGTGATTGTGTGCTGAACAGGCCCAGTACCAGCTTTCAATCCTGGCTCTTCTGCTGTGGGAGTAGAGGCCAAACGTTCTTGCTGTACTCACTGTGCTGCTGGGCAGCTGAGAGACCCCACCTGAGAATTTGGATTCAAATGGACTTTTAGGTATGAAACCGAGAAGAGTTTGCAATGATGGTGAAACCGTTGCAAAGCTGACTGTGTGCTGGAGAGTCAGAGCACTAGCTTTCCCTGCTGATCCTTCTGCCGTGGGAGCAGATGCCACTGTTCATTCTGTGCTGACTGTGTTGCTGCCAGCAGAGAGCAGGCTCTGGACTGATTCCATTCAAATGCTTTTCCTGTATGGAAGTGAGCAGTGAAATCAGCGATGGAAGCATCAATGTAAAGGGGATTGTGTGCTGAACAGGCCCAGCACCAGCTTTCAATCCTACCTGTTCTGCTGTGGGTGCAGAAGCCAAACGTTCATGCTGTACTCACTGTGCTGCTGGGCAGTTGAGAGAGACCACCAGAGAATTTGGATTGAAATGGACTTTTAGGTATGAAACCGAGGAGAGACTGCAATGATGGTGACACCGTTGCAAAGCTGACTGTGTGCTGGAGAGGCAGAGTACTAGCTTTCCCTGCTGGTCCTTCTGCTGTGGGAGCAGATGCCACTGTTCATTCTGTGCTGACTGTGTTGCTGCCAGCAGAGAGCAGGCTCTGGACGGATTCCATTCAAATGCTTTTCCTGTATGAAAGTGAGCAGTGAAATCAGCGATGGAGGCACCAATGTAAAGGTGATTGTGTGCTGAACAGGTCCAGCACCAGCTTTCAATCCTGGCTCTTCTGCTGTGGGAGCAGAGGCCAAAAGTTCGTGCTGTACTCACTGTGCGGCTGGGCTGCTGAGAGACACCACCTGAGAATTTGGATTCAAATGGACTTTTAGGTATGAAACCGAGGAGAGACTGCAATGATGATGACACCGTTGCAAAGCTGCTTGTGTGCTGAAGAGGCCCAGCACTAGCTTTCCCTGCTGGTCCTTCTGCTGTGGGAGCAGATGCCACTGTTCATTCTGGGCTGACTGCGTTGCTGCGCAGCCGAGAGAAGGCTCTGGACTGATTCCATTCAAATGCTTTTCCTGTATGAAAGTGAGCAGTGAAAGCAAGGATGCAGGCACTGGTGTAAAGGTGATTGTGTGCTGAAGAGGCCCAGCACCAGCTTTCAATCCTGGGTCTCCTGTGGTGGGAGCAGAGGCCAAAAGTTCGTGCTGTACTCACTGTGCTGCTGGGCAGCTGAGAGACACCACCTGAGAATTTGGATTCAAATGGAATTTTAGGTATGAAACCGAGGAGAGTTTGCAATGATGGTGACACCGTTGCAAAGCTGACTGTGTGCTGGAGAGTCAGAGCACTAGCTTTCCCTGCTGGTCCTTCTGCCGTGGGAGCAGATGCCACTGTTCATTCTGTGCTGACTGTGTTGCTGCCAGCAGAGAGCAGGCTCTGGACTGATTCCATTCAAATGCTTTTCCTGTATGGAAGTGAGCAGTGAAATCAGCGATGGAAGCACCAATGTAAAGGGGATTGTGTGCTGAGCAAGCCCAGCACCAGCTTTCAATCCTGGCTCTTCTGCTGTGGGTGCAGAAGCCAAACGTTCATGCTGTACTCACTGTGCTGCTGGGCAGTTGAGAGAGACCACCAGAGAATTTGGATTGAAATGGACTTTTAGGTATGAAACCGAGGAGAGACTGCAATGATGGTGACACCGTTGCAAAGCTGACTGTGTGCTGGAGAGGCAGAGTACTAGCTTTCCCTGCTGGTCCTTCTGCTGTGGGAGCAGATGCCACTGTTCATTCTGTGCTCACCGTGTTGCTGCCAGCAGAGAGCAGGCTCTGGACTAATTCCATTCAAATGCTTTTCCTGTATGAAAGTGAGCAGTGAAATCAGCGATGGAGTCACCAATGTAAAGGTGATTGTGTGCTGAACAGGTCCAGCACCAGCTTTCAATCCTGGCTCTTCTGCTGTGGGAGCAGAGGCCAAACGTTCGTGCTGTACTCACTGTGCGGCTGGGCAGTTGAGAGACACCACCTGAGAATTTGGATTCAAATGGACTTTTAGGTATGAAACCGAGGAGAGTTTGCAACGATGGTGACACCGTTGCAAAGCTGACTGTGTGCTGGAGAGTCAGAGCACTAGCTTTCCCCGCTGATCCTTCTGCCGTGGGAGCAGATGCCACTGTTCATTCTGTGCTGACTGTGTTGCTGCCAGCAGAGAGCAGGCTCTGGACTGATTCCATTCAAATGCTTTTCCTGTATGGAAGTGAGCAGTGAAATCAGCGATGGAAGCACCAATGTAAAGGGGATTGTGTGCTGAACAGGCCCAGCACCAGCTTTCAATCCTGGCTCTTCTGCTGTGGGTGCAGAAGCCAAACGTTCATGCTGTACTCACTGTGCTGCTGGGCAGTTGAGAGAGACCACCAGAGAATTTGGATTGAAATGGACTTTTAGGTATGAAACCGAGGAGAGACTGCAATGATGGTGAAACCGTTGCAAAGCTGCTTGTGTGCTGAAGAGGCCCAGCACTAGCTTTCCGTGCTGATCCTTCTGCTGTGGGAGCAGATGCCACTGTTCATTCTGTGCTGACTGCGTTGCTGCCAGCAGAGAGCAGGCTCTGGACGGATTCCATTCAAATGCTTTTCCTGTATGAGTGTGAGCAGTGAAAGCAACGATGCAGGCACCGGTGTTAAAGGTGATTGTGTGCTGAAGAAGCCCAGCACCAGCTTTCAATCCTGGGTCTCCTGTGGTGGGAGCAGAAGCCAAAAGTTCGTGCTGTACTCACTGTGCTGCTGGGCAGCTGAGAGACACCACCTGAGAATTTGGATTCAAATGGACTTTTAGGTATGAAACCGAGGAGAGACTGCAATGATGGTGACACCGTTGCAAAGCTGCTTGTGTGCTGAAGAGGCCCAGCACTAGCTTTCCCTGCTGGTCCTTCTGCTGTGGGAGCAGATGCCACTGTTCATTCTTTGCTGATTGTGTTGATGTGCAGCCGAGAGCAGGCTCTGGACTGATTCCATTCAAATGCTTTTCCTGTATGAATGTGAGCAGTGAAAGCAACGATGGAGGCACCAATGTAAAGGGGATTGTGTGCTGAACAGGTCCAGCACCAGGATTCAATCCTGGCTCTTCTGCTGTGGGAGCAGAGGCCAAAAGTTCGTGCTGTACTCACTGTGCTGCTGGGCAGCTGAGAGACAAAACCTGAGAATTTGGATTCAAATGGACTTTTAGGTATGAAACCGAGGAGAGACTGCAATGATGGTGACACCATTGAAAAGCTGATTGTGTGCTGGAGAGTCAGAGCACTAGCTTTCCCTGCTGATCCTTCTGCCGTGGGAGCAGATGCCACTGTTCATTCTGTGCTGACTGTGTTGCTGCCAGCAGAGAGCAGGCTCTGGACGGATTCCATTCAAATGCTTTTCCTGTATGAGTGTGAGCAGTGAAAGCAACGATGGCAGCACCAATGTAAAGGTGATTGTGTGCTGAACAGGTCCAGCACCAGCTTTCAATCCTGGCTCTTCTGCTGTGGGAGCAGAGGCCAAACGTTCGTGCTGTACTCACTGTGCTGCTGGGCACCTGAGAGAGACCACCTGAGAATTTGGATTCAAATGGACTTTTAGGTATGAAACCGAGGAGAGACTGCAATGATGGTGACACCGTTGCAAAGCTGCTTGTGTGCTGAAGAGGCCCAGCACTAGCTTTCCCTGCTGTTCCTTCTGCCCTGGGAGCAGATGCCACTGTTCATTCTGTGCTGACTGCGTTGCTGCGCAGCTGAGAGCAGGCTCTGGACTGATTCCATTTAAATGCTTTTCCTGTATGAAAGTGAGCAGTGAAAGCAACGATGCAGGCACCGGTGTAAAGGCGATTGTGTGCTGAAGAGGCCCAGCACCAGCTTTCAATCCTGGGTCTCCTGTGGTGGGAGCAGAGGCCAAAAGTTCGTGCTGTGCTCACTGTGCTGCTGGGCAGCTGAGAGACACCACCTGAGAATTTGGATTCAATTGGACTTTTAGGTATGAAACCGAGGAGAGACTGCAATGATGGTGACACCGTTGCAAAGCTGCTTGTGAGCTGGAGAGTCAGAGCACTAGCTTTCCCTGCTGGTCCTTCTGCTGCGGGAGTAGAGGCCAAACGTTCGTGCTGTACTCACTGTGCTGCTGGGCAGCTGAGAGACACCACCTGAGAATTTGGATTCAAATGGACTTTTAGGTATGAAACCGAGGAGAGACTGCAATGATGGTGACACCGTTGCAAAGCTGGTTGTGTGCTGGAGAGTCAGAGCACTAGTTTTCCCTGCTGATCCTTCTGCCGTGGGAGAAGATGCCACTGTTCATTCTGTGCTGACTGTGTTGCTGACAGCAGAGAGCAGGCTCTGGACTGATTCCATTCAAATGCTTTTCCTGTATGAATGTGAGCAGTGAAAGCAACGATGGAGGCACCAATGTAAAGGTGATTGTGTGCTGAACAGGTCAAGCACCAGCTTTCAATCCTGGCTCTTCTGCTGTGGGAGCAGAGGCCAAACCTTCGTGCTGTACTCACTGTGCTGCTGGGTAGCGGAGAGAGACCACCTGAGAATTTGGATTCAAATGGACTTTTAGGTATGAAACCGAGGAGAGACTGTAATGATGGTGACAACGTTGCAAAGAAGCTTGTGTGCTGAAGAGGCCCAGCACTAGCTTTCCCTGCTGGTCCTTCTGCTGTGGGAGTAGAGGCCAAACATTCGTGCTGTACTCACTGTGCGGCTGGGCAGCTGAGAGACACCACCTGAGAATTTGGATTCAAATGGACTTTTAGGTATGAAACAGAGGAGAGACTGCAATGATGATGACACCGTTGCAAAGCTGCTTGTGTGCTGAAGGGGCCCAGCACTAGCTTTCCCTGCTGGTCCTTCTGCTGTGATAGAAGATGCCACTGTTCATTCTGTGCTGAGTGTGTTGCTGCGCAGCAGGAAGCAGCCTCTGGACTGATTCCATTCAAATGCTTTTCCTGTATGAATGTGAGCAGTGAAATCAGCGATGGAAGCACCAATGTAAAGGGGATTGTGTGCTGAACAGGTCCAGCACCAGCTTTCAATCCTGGCTCTTCTGCTGTGGGTGCAGAAGCCAAACGTTCATGCTGTACTCACTGTGCTGCTGGGCAGTTGAGAGAGACCACCAGAGAATTTGGATTGAAATGGACTTTTAGGTATGAAACCGAGGAGAGACTGTAATGATGGTGACACCGTTGCAAAGCTGACTGTGTCCTGGAGAGGCAGAGTACTAGCTTTCCCTGCTGGTCCTTCGGCTGTGGGAGCAGATGCCACTGTTCATTCTGTGCTGACTGTGTTGCTGCCAGCAGAGAGCAGCCTCTGGACTGATTCCATTCAAATGCTTTTCCTGTATGAAAGTTAGCAGTGAAAGCAACGATGGAGGCACCAATGTAAAGGTGTTGTGTGCTGAACAGGTCGAGCACAAGCTTTCAATCCCAGCTCTTCCGCTGTGGGAGCAGAAGCCAAACGTTCGTGCTGTACTCACTGTGCTGCTGGGCAGCTGAGATAGACAACATGAGAATTTGGATTCAAATGGACTTTTAGGGATGAAACCGAGGAGAGACTGTAATGATGGTGACACCGTTGCAAAGCTGCTTGTGTGCTGAAGAGGCCCAGCACTAGCTTTCCCTGATGGTCCTTCTGCTGTCGGAGCAGATGCCACTGTTCATTCTGTGCTGACTGTGTTGCTGCGCAGCAGGGAGCAGCCTCTGGACTGATTCCATTCAAATGCTTTTCCTGTATGAATGTGAGCAGTGAAAGGAACGATGGAGGCACCAATGTAAAGGTGATTGTGTGCTGAAGAGGTCCAGCACCAGCTTTCAATCCTGGCTCTTCTGCTGTGGGAGCAGAGGCAAAACCTTCGTGCTGTACTCACTGTGCTGCTGGGCAGCTGAGAGTGACCACCTGGGAATTTGGATTCAAATGGACTTTTAGGGATGAAACCGAGGAGAGACTGTAATGATGGTGACACCGTTGCAAAGCTGCTTGTGTGCTGAAGAGGCCCAGCACTAGCTTTCCCTGCTGGTCCTTCTGCTGTGGGAGTAGAGGCCAAACGTTCGTGCTGTACTCACTGTGCTGCTGGGCAGCTGAGAGACACCACCTCAGAATTTGGATTCAAATGGACTTTTAGGTATGAAACCGAGGAGAGACTGCAATGATGGTGACACCGTTGCAAAGCTGATTGTGTGCTGGAGAGTCAGAGCACTAGCTTTCCCTGCTGATCCTTCTGCCGTGGGAGCAGATGCCACTGTTCATTCTGTGCTGACTGTGTTGCTGCCAGCAGAGAGCAGGCTCTGCACTGATTCCATTCAAATGCTTTTCCTGTATGAATGTGAGCAGTGAAAGCAACGATGGAGGCACCAATGTAAAGGTGATTGTGTGCTGAACAGGTCAAGCACCAGCTTTCAATCCTGGCTCTTCTGCTGTGGGAGCAGAGGCCAAACGTTCGTGCTGTACTCTCAGCTGGGCAGCTGAGAGAGACCACCTGAGAATTTGGATTCAAATGGACTTTTAGGTATGAAACCGAGGAGAGACTGCAATGATGGTGACACCGTTGCAAAGCTGACTGTGTGCTGGAGAGGCAGAGTACTAGCTTTCCCTGCTGGTCCTTCTGCTGTGCGAGCAGATGCCACTGTTCATTCTGTGCTGATTGTGTTGATGTGCAGCCGAGAGCAGGCTCTGGACTGATTCCATTCAAATGCTTTTCCTGTATGGAAGTGAGCAGTGAAGTCAGCGATGGAAGCACCAATGTAAAGGGGATTGTGTGCTGAACAGGTCCAGCACCAGCTTTCAATCCTGGCTCTTCTGCTGTGGGTGCAGAAGCCAAACGTTCATGCTGTATTCACTGTGCTGCTGGGCAGTGGAGAGAGACCACCAGAGAATTTGGATTCAAATGGACTTTTAGGTATGAAACCGAGGAGAGACTGCAATGATGGTGACACCGTTGCAAACCTGACTGTGTGCTAGAGAGGCAGAGTACTAGCTTTCCCTGCTGGTCCTTCTGCCGTGGGAGCAGATGCCACTGTTCATTCTGCGCTGACTGCGTTGCTGCGCAGCCGAGAGCAGGCTCTGGACTGATTCCATTCAAATGCTTTTCCTGTATGAAAGTGAGCAGTGAAAGCAACGATGCAGGCACCGGTGTAAAGGCGATTGTGTGCTGAAGAGGCCCAGCACCAGCTTTCAATCCTGGGTCTCCTGTGGTGGGAGCAGAGGCCAAAAGTTCGTGCTGTACTCACTGTGCTGCTTGGCATCTGAGAGAGACCACCTGGAAATTTGGATTCAAACGGACTTTTAGGTATGAAACCGAGGAGAGACTGCAATGATGGTGACACCGTTGCAAAGCTGCTTGTGTGCTGAAGAGGCCCAGCACTAGCTTTCCCTGCTGGTCCTTCTACCCTGGGAGCAGATGCCACTGTTCATTCTGTGCTGTGTTGCTGCGCAGCAGAGAGCAGCCTCTGGACTTATTCCATTCAAATGCTTTTCCTGAATGAAAGTGAGCAGTGAAAGCAATGATGGAGGAACCGATGTAAAGGTGATTGTGTGCTGAACAGGTCGAGCAACAGCTTTCAATCCTGGCTCTTCTGCTGTGGGAGCAGAGGCCAAACGTTCGTGCTGTACTCACTGTGCGGCTGGGCAGCTGAGAGTTACCACCTGAGAATTTGGATTCAAATGGAGTTTTAGGGATGAAACCGAGGAGAGACTGTAATGATGGTGACACCATTGCAAAGCTGCTTGTGTGCTGAAGAGGCCCAGCACTAGCTTTCCCTGCTGGTCCTTCTGCTGTCGGAGCAGATGCCACTGTTCAATCTGTGCTGACTGTGTTGCTGCTCAGCTGACAGCAGTTTCTGGACTGATTCCATTCAAATGCTTTTCCTGTATGGAAGTGAGCAGTGAAATCAGCGATGGAAGCACCAATGTAAAGGGGATTGTGTGCTGAACAGGTCCAGCACCAGCTTTCAATCCTGGCTCTTCTGCTGTAGGTGCAGAAGCCAAACGTTCATGCTGTACTCACTGTGCTGCTGGGCAGTTGAGAGAGCACCAGAGAATTTGGATTGAAATGGACTTTTAGGTATGAAACCGAGGAGAGACTGCAATGATGGTGACACCGTTGCAAAGCTGACTGTGTGCTGGAGAGGCAGAGTACTAGCTTTGCCTGCTGGTCCTTCTGCTGTGGGAGCAGATGCCACTGTTCATTCTGTGCTCACCGTGTTGCTGCCAGCAGAGAGCAGGCTCTGGACTGATTCCATTCAAATGCTTTTCCTCTATGAAAGTGAGCAGTGAAATCAGCGATGGAGGCACCAATGTAAAGCTGCTTGTGTGCTGAACAGGCCCAGCACTAGCTTTCCCTGCTGGTCCTTCTGCTGTGGGAGTAGAGGCCAAACGTACGTGCTGTACTCACTGTGCTGCTGGGCAGCTGAGAGACACCACCTGAGAATTTGGATTCAAATGGACTTTTAGGTATGAAACCGAGGAGAGACTGCAATGATGGTGACACCGTTGCAAAGCTGCTTGTGTGCTGAAGAGGCCCAGCACTAGCTTTCCCTGCTGGTCCTTCTGCTGTCAGAGCAGATGCCACTGTTCATTATGTGCTGACTGTGTTGCTGCGCAGCAGGGAGCAGCCTTTGGACTGATTCCATTCAAATGCTTTTCCTGTATGAATGTGAGCAGTGAAAGGAACGATGGAGGCACCAATGTAAAGGTGATTGTGTGCTGAAGAGGCCCAGCACCAGCTTTCAATCCTGGGTCTCCTGTGGTGGGAGCAGAGGCCAAAAGTTCGTGCTGTACTCACTGTGCTGCTGGGCAGCTGAGAGACACCACCTGAGAATTTGGATTCAAATGGACTTATAGGTATGAAACCGAGGAGATACTGCAATGATGGTGACACCGTTGCAAAGCTGACTGTGTGCTGGAGAGTCAGAGCACTAGCTTTCCCTGCTGATCCTTCTGCCGTGGGAGCAGATGCCACTGTTCATTCTGTGCTGACTGTGTTGCTGCCAGCAGAGAGCAGGCTCTGGACGGATTCCATTCAAATGCTTTTCCTGTATGAGTGTGAGCAGTGAAAGCAACGATGGCAGCACCAATGTAAAGGTGATTGTGTGCTGAACAGGTCCAGCACCAGCTTTCAATCTTGGCTCTTCTGCTGTGGGAGCAGAGGCCAAACGTTCGTGCTGTACTCACTGTGCTGCTGGGCAGCTGAGAGAGACCACCTGAGAATTTGGATTCAAATGGACTTTTAGGTATGAAACCGAGGAGAGACTGCAATGATGGTGACACCGTTGCAAAGCTGCTTGTGTGCTGAAGAGGCCCAGCACTAGCTTTCCCTGCTGTTCCTTCTGCCCTGGGAGCAGATGCCACTGTTCATTCTGTGCTGACTGCGTTGCTGCGCAGCCGAGAGCAGGCTCTGGACTGATTCCATTCAAATGCTTTTCCTGTATGAAAGTGAGCAGTGAAAGCAACGATGCAGGCACCGGTGTAAAGGCGATTGTGTGCTGAAGAGGCCCAGCACCAGCTTTCAATCCTGGGTCTCCTGTGGTGGGAGCGGAGGCCAAAAGTTCGTGCTGTGCTCACTGTGCTGCTGGGTAGCTGAGAGACACCACCTGAGAATTTGGATTCAATTGGACTTTTAGGTATGAAACCGAGGAGAGACTGCAATGATGGTGACACCGTTGCAAAGCTGCTTGTAAGCTGGAGAGTCAGAGCACTAGCTTTCCCTGCTGGTCCTTCTGCTGCGGGAGTAGAGGCCAAACGTTCGTGCTGTACTCACTGTGCTGCTGGGCAGCTGAGAGACACCACCTGAGAATTTGGATTCAAATGGACTTTTAGGTATGAAACCGAGGAGAGACTGCAATGATGGTGACACCGTTGCAAAGCTGATTGTGTGCTGGAGAGTCAGAGCACTAGTTTTCCCTGCTGATCCTTCTGCCGTGGGAGAAGATGCCACTGTTCATTCTGTGCTGACTGTGTTGCTGACAGCAGAGAGCAGGCTCTGGACTGATTCCATTCAAATGCTTTTCCTGTATGAATGTGAGCAGTGAAAGCAACGATGGAGGCACCAATGTAAAGGTGATTGTGTGCTGAACAGGTCAAGCACCAGCTTTCAATCCTGGCTCTTCTGCTGTGGGAGCAGAGGCCAAACCTTCGTGCTGTACTCACTGTGCTGCTGGGTAGCGGAGAGAGACCACCTGAGAATTTGGATTCAAATGGACTGTTAGGGATGAAACCGAGGAGAGACTGTAATGATGGTGACACCGTTGCAAAGAAGCTTGTGTGCTGAAGAGGCCCAGCACTAGCTTTCCCTGCTGGTCCTTCTGCGGTGGGAGTAGAGGCCAAACATTCGTGCTGTACTCACTGTGCTGCTGGGCAGCTGAGAGACACCACCTGAGAATTTGGATTCAAATGGACTTTTAGGTATGAAAACGAGGAGAGACTGCAATGATGATGACACCGTTGCAAAGCTGCTTGTGTGCTGAAGGGGCCCAGCACTAGCTTTCCCTGCTGGTCCTTCTGCTGTGATAGAAGATGCCACTGTTCATTCTGTGCTGAGTGTGTTGCTGCGCAGCAGGAAGCAGCCTCTGGACTGATTCCATTCAAATGCTTTTCCTGTATGAATGTGAGCAGTGAAATCAGCGATGGAAGCACCAATGTAAAGGGGATTGTGTGCTGAACAGGTCCAGCACCAGCTTTCAATCCTGGCTCTTCTGCTGTGGGTGCAGAAGCCAAACGTTCATGCTGTACTCACTGTGCTGCTGGGCAGTTGAGAGAGACCACCAGAGAATTTGAATTGAAATGGACTTTTAGGTATGAAACCGAGGAGAGACTGTAATGATGGTGACACCGTTGCAAATCTGACTGTGTCCTGGAGAGGCAGAGTACTAGCTTTCCCTGCTGGTCCTTCGGCTGTGGGAGCAGATGCCACTGTTCATTCTGTGCTGACTGTGTTGCTGCCAGCAGAGAGCAGCCTCTGGACTGATTCCATTCAAATGCTTTTCCTGTATGAAAGTTAGCAGTGAAAGCAACGATGGAAGCACCAATGTAAAGGTGTTGTGTGCTGAACAGGTCGAGCACAAGCTTTCAATCCCAGCTCTTCTGCTGTGGGAGCAGAAGCCAAACGTTCGTGCTGTACTCACTGTGCTGCTGGGCAGCTGAGATAGACAACATGAGAATTTGGATTCAAATGGACTTTTAGGGATGAAACCGAGGAGAGACTGTAATGATGGTGACACCGTTGCAAAGCTGCTTGTGTGCTGAAGAGGCCCAGCACTAGCTTTCCCTGCTGGTCCTTCTGCTGTCGGAGCAGATGCCACTGTTCATTCTGTGCTGACTGTGTTGCTGCGCAGCAGGGAGCAGCCTCTGGACTGATTCCATTCAAATGCTTTTCCTGTACGAATGTGAGCAGTGAAAGGAACGATGGAGGCACCAATGTAAAGGTGATTGTGTGCTGAAGAGGCCCAGCACCAGCTTTCAATCCTGGGTCTCCTGTGGTGGGAGCAGAGGCCAAAAGTTCGTGCTGTACTCACTGTGCTGCTGGGCAGCTGAGAGACACCACCTGAGAATTTGGATTCAAATGGACTTATAGGTATGAAACCGAGGAGATACTGCAATGATGGTGACACCGTTGCAAAGCTGACTGTGTGCTGGAGAGTCAGAGCACTAGCTTTCCCTGCTGATCCTTCTGCCGTGGGAGCAGATGCCACTCTTCATTCTCTGCTGATTGCGTTGCTGCGCAGCACAGAGCAGCCTCTGGACTGATTCCATTCAAATGCTTTTCCTGTATGAATGTGAGCAGTGAAAGCAACGATGGAGGCACCAATGTAAAGGTGATTGTGTGCTGAACAGGTCCAGCGCCAGCTTTCAATCCTGGCTCTTCTGCTGTGGGAGCAGAGGCCAAACGTTCGTGCTGTACTCACTGTGCTGCTGGGCAGCTGAGAGACACCACCTGAGAATTTGGATTCAAATGGACTTTTAGGTATGAAACCGAGGAGAGTTTGCAATGATGGTGACACCGTTGCAAAGCTGACTGTGAGCTGGAGAGTCAGAGCACTAGCTTTCCCTGCTGATCCTTCTGCCATGGGAGAAGATGCCACTCTTCATTCTCTGCTGATTGCGTTGCTGCGCAGCACAGAGCAGGCTCTGGACTGATTCCATTCAAATGCTTTTCCTGTATGAATGTGAGCAGTGAAAGCAACAATGGAGGCACCAATGTAAAGGTGATTGTGTGCTGAACAGGTCCAGCACCAGCTTTCAATACTGGCTCTTCTGCTGTGGGAGCAGAGGCCAAACGTTCGTGCTGTACTCACTGTGCTGCTGGGCAGCTGAGAGAGACCACCTGAGAATTTGGATTCAAATGGACTTTTCGGTATGAAACCGAGGAGAGACTGCAATGATGGTGACACCGTTGCAAAGCTGCTTGTGTGCTGAAGAGGCCCAGCACTAGCTTTCCCTGCTGGTCATTCTGCTGTGGGAGCAGATGCCACTGTTCATTCTGTGCTGTGTTGCTGCGCAGCAGAGAGCAGGCTCTGGACTGATTCCATTCAAATGCTTTTCCTGAATGAAAGTGAGCAGTGAATGCAATGATGGAGGAACCGATGTAAAGGTGATTGTGTGCTGAACAGGTCCAGCACCAGCTTTCAATCCTGGCTCTTCTGCTGTGGGAGCAGAGGCCAAACCTTCGTGCTGTACTCACTGTGCTGCTGGGCAGCTGAGAGTGACCACCTGGGAATTTGGATTCAAATGGACTTTTAGGGATGAAACCGAGGAGAGACTGTAATGATGGTGACACCGTTGCAAAGCTGCTTGTGTGCTGAAGAGGCCCAGCACTAGCTTTCCCTGCTGGTCCTTCTGCTGTGGGAGTAGAGGCCAAACGTTCGTGCTGTACTCACTGTGCTGCTGGGCAGCTGAGAGACACCACCTCAGAATTTGGATTCAAATGGACTTTTAGGTATGAAACCGAGGAGAGACTGCAATGATGGTGACACCGTTGCAAAGCTGATTGTGTGCTGGAGAGTCAGAGCACTAGCTTTCCCTGCTGATCCTTCTGCCGTGGGAGCAGATGCCACTGTTCATTCTGTGCTGACTGTGTTGCTGCCAGCAGAGAGCAGGCTCTGCACTGATTCCATTCAAATGCTTTTCCTGTATGAATGTGAGCAGTGAAAGCAACGATGGAGGCACCAATGTAAAGGTGATTGTGTGCTGAACAGGTCAAGCACCAGCTTTCAATCCTGGCTCTTCTGCTGTGGGAGCAGAGGCCAAACGTTCGTGCTGTACTCTCAGCTGGGCAGCTGAGAGAGACCACCTGAGAATTTGGATTCAAATGGACTTTTAGGTATGAAACCGAGGAGAGACTGCAATGATGGTGACACCGTTGCAAAGCTGACTGTGTGCTGGAGAGGCA
Organism: Pezoporus flaviventris; assembly: GCF_033815535.1. NCBI lineage: Eukaryota > Metazoa > Chordata > Aves > Psittaciformes > Psittacidae > Pezoporus > Pezoporus flaviventris. Next base: position 111,069 of record NW_026892912.1, read on the forward strand.
GAGTACTAGCTTTCCCTGCTGGTCCTTCTGCTGTGCGAGCAGATGCCACTGTTCATTCTGTGCTGATTGTGTTGATGTGCAGCCGAGAGCAGGCTCTGGACTGATTCCATTCAAATGCTTTTCCTGTATGGAAGTGAGCAGTGAAAGCAACGATGAATGCACCAATGTAAAGGGGATTGTGTGCTGAACAGGTCCAGCACCAGCTTTCAATCCTGGCTCTTCTGCTGTGGGTGCAGAAGCCAAACGTTCATGCTGTATTCACTGTGCTGCTGGGCAGTGGAGAGAGACCACCAGAGAATTTGGATTCAAATGGACTTTTAGGTATGAAAACGAGGAGAGACTGCAATGATGGTGACACCGTTGCAAACCAGACTGTGTGCTAGAGAGGCAGAGTACTAGCTTTCCCTGCTGGTCCTTCTGCCGTGGGAGCAGATGCCACTGTTCATTCTGCGCTGACTGCGTTGCTGCGCAGCCGAGAGCAGGCTCTGGACTGATTCCATTCAAATGCTTTTCCTGTATGAAAGTGAGCAGTGAAAGCAACGATGCAGGCACCGGTGTAAAGGCGATTGTGTGCTGAAGAGGCCCAGCACCAGCTTTCAATCGTGGGTCTCCTGTGGTGGGAGCAGAGGCCAAAAGTTCGTGCTGTACTCACTGTGCTGCTTGGCATCTGAGAGAGACCACCTGGAAATTTGGATTCAAACGGACTTTTAGGTATGAAACCGAGGAGAGACTGCAATGATGGTGACACCGTTGCAAAGCTGCTTGTGTGCTGAAGAGGCCCAGCACTAGCTTTACCTGCTGGTCCTTCTGCTGTCGGAGCAGATGCCACTGTTCAATCTGTGATGACTGTGTTGCTGCTCAGCTGACAGCAGTTTCTGGACTGATTCCATTCAAATGCTTTTCCTGTATGGAAGTGAGCAGTGAAATCAGCGATGGAAGCACCAATGTAAAGGGGATTGTGTGCTGAACAGGTCCAGCACCAGCTTTCAATCCTGGCTCTTCTGCTGTGGGTGCAGAAGCCAAACGTTCATGCTGTACTCACTGTGCTGCTGGGCAGTTGAGAGACACCACCTGAGAATTTGGATTGAAATGGACTTTTAGGTATGAAACCGAGGAGAGACTGCAATGATGATGACACCGTTGCAAAGCTGACTGTGTGCTGGAGAGGCAGAGTACTAGCTTTCCCTGCTGGTCCTTCTGCTGTGGGAGCAGATGCCACTGTTCATTCTGTGCTCACCGTGTTGCTGCCAGCAGAGAGCAGGCTCTGGACTGATTCCATTCAAATGCTTTTCCTGTATGAAAGTGAGCAGTGAAATCAGCGATGGAGGCACCAATGTAAAGGTGATTGTGTGCTGAAGAGGCCCAGCACCAGCTTTCAATCCTGGGTCTCCTGTGGTGGGAGCAGAGGCCAAAAGTTCGTGCTGTACTACTGTGCTGCTGGGCCGCTGAGAGACACCACCTGAGAATTTGGATTCAAATGGACTTATAGGTATGAAACCGAGGAGATACTGCAATGATGGTGACACCGTTGCAAAGCTGACTGTGTGCTGGAGAGTCAGAGCACTAGCTTTCCCTGCTGATCCTTCTTCCGTGGGAGCAGATGCCACTCTTCATTCTCTGCTCACTGTGTTGCTGCCAGCAGAGAGCAGAATCTGGACTGATTCCATTCAAATGCTTTTCCTGTATGAAAGTGAGCAGTGAAAGCAACGATGGAGGCACCAATGTAAAGGTGATTGTGTGCTGAACAGGTCCAGCACCAGCTTTCAATCCTGGCTCTTCTGCTGTGGGAGCAGAGGCCAAACGTTCGTGCTGTACTCACTGTGCTGCTGGGCAGCTGAGAGAGACCACCTGAGAATTTGGATTCAAATGGACTTTTCGGTATGAAACCGAGGAGAGACTGCAATGATGGTGACACCGTTGCAAAGCTGCTTGTGTGCTGAAGAGGCCCAGCACTAGCTTTCCCTGCTGGTCCTTCTGCTGTCGGAGCAGATGCCACTGTTCATTCTGTGCTGACTGTGTTGCTGCGCAGCTGAGAGCAGGCTCTGGACTGATTCCATTCAAATGCTTTTCCTGTGTGAAAGTGAGCAGTGAAAGCAACGATGGAGGCACCAATGTAAAGGTGATTGTGTGCTGAACAGGTCCAGCACCAGCTTTCAATCCTGGCTCTTCTGCTGTGGGAGTAGAGGCCAAACGTTCTTGCTGTACTCACTGTGCTGCTGGGCAGCTGAGAGTGACCACCTGACAATTTGGATTCAAATGGACTTTTAGGGATGAAACCGAGGAGAGACTGTAATGATGATGACACCGTTGCAAAGCTGCTTGTGTGCTGAAGAGGCCCAGCACTAGCTTTCCCTGCTGGTCCTTCTGCTGTCGGAGCAGATGCCACTTTTCATTCTGTGCTGACTGCGTTGCTGCGCAGCCGAGACAGGCTCTGGACTGATTCCATTCAAATGCTTTTCCTGTATGAAAGTGAGCAGTGAAAGCAACGATGCAGGCACCGGTGTAAAGGTGATTTTGTGCTGAAGAAGCCCAGCACCAGCTTTCAATCCTGGGTCTCCTGTGGTGGGAGCAGAAGCCAAAAGTTCGTGCTGTACTCACTGTGCTGCTGGGCAGCTGAGAGACACCACCTGAGAATTTGGATTCAAATGGACTTTTAGGTATGAAACCGAGGAGAGACTGCAATGATGGTGACACCGTTGCAAAGCTGCTTGTGTGCTGAAGAGGCCCAGCACTAGCTTTCCCTGCTGGTCCTTCTGCGCTGGGAGCAGATGCCACTGTTCATTCTGTGCTCACTGTGTTGCTGCGCAGCTGAGAGCAGTTTCTGTTCTGATTCCATTCAAATGCTTTTCCTGTATGAAAGTGAGCAGTGAAAGCAACGATGGAGGCACCAATGTAAAGGTGATTGTGTGCTGAACAGGTCCAGCACCAGCTTTCAATCCTGGCTCTTCTGCTGTGGGAGTAGAGGCCAAACGTTCTTGCTGTACTCACTGTGCTGCTGGGCAGCTGAGAGTGACCACCTGACAATTTGGATTCAAATGGACTTTTAGGGATGAAACTGAGGAGAGACTGTAATGATGGTGACACCGTTGCAAAGCTGCTTGTGTGCTGAAGAGGCCCAGCACTAGCTTTCCCTGCTGATCCTTCTGCCGTGGGAGCAGATGCCACTGTTCATTCTGTGCTGACTGTGTTGCTGCCAGCAGAGAGCAGGCTCTGGACTGATTCCATTCAAATGCTTTTCCTGTATGGAAGTGAGCAGTGAAATCAGCGATGGAAGCACCAATGTAAAGGGGAATGTGTGCTGAACAGGTCCAGCACCAGCTTTCAATCCTGGCTCTTCTGCTGTGGGAGCAGAGGCCAAACGTTCGTGCTGTACTCACTGTGCGGCTGGGCAGCTGAGAGACACCACCTGAGAATTTGGATTCAAATGGACTTTTAGGTATGAAACCGAGGAGAGACTGCAATGATGGTGACACCGTTGCAAAGCTGACTGTGTGCTGGAGAGGCAGAGTACTCGCTTTCCCTGCTGGTCCTTCTGCTGTGCGAGCAGATGCCACTGTTCATTCTGTGCTGATTGTGTTGATGTGCAGCCGAGAGCAGGCTCTGGACTGATTCCATTCAAATGCTTTTCCTGTATGGAAGTGAGCAGTGAAGTCAGCGATGGAAGCACCAATGTAAAGGGGATTGTGTGCTGAACAGGTCCAGCACCAGCTTTCAATCCTGGCTCTTCTGCTGTGGGTGCAGAAGCCAAACGTTCTTGCTGTACTCACTGTGCTGCTGGGCAGTGGAGAGAGACCACCAGAGAATTTGGATTCAAATGGACTTTTAGGTATGAAAACGAGGAGAGACTGCAATGATGGTGACACCGTTGCAAACCAGACTGTGTGCTAGAGAGGCAGAGTACTAGCTTTCCCTGCTGGTCCTTCTGCCGTGGGAGCAGATGCCACTGTTCATTCTGCCCTGACTGCGTTGCTGCGCAGCCGAGAGCAGGCTCTGGACTGATTCAATTCAAATGCTTTTCCTGTATGAAAGTGAGCAGTGAAAGCAACGATGCAGGCACGGGTGTAAAGGCGATTGTGTGCTGAAGAGGCCCAGCACCAGCTTTCAATCCTGGGTCTCCTGTGGTGGGAGCAGAGGCCAAAAGTTCGTGCTGTACTCACTGTGCTGCTTGGCATCTGAGAGAGACCACCTGGAAATTTGGATTCAAACGGACTTTTAGGTATGAAACCGAGGAGAGACTGCAATGATGGTGACACCGTTGCAAAGCTGCTTGTGTGCTGAAGAGGCCCAGCACTAGCTTTCCCTGCTGGTCCTTCTGCTGTCGGAGCAGATGCCACTGTTCAATCTGTGATGACTGTGTTGCTGCTCAGCTGACAGCAGTTTCTGGACTGATTCCATTCAAATGCTTTTCCTGTATGGAAGTGAGCAGTGAAATCAGCGATGGAAGCACCAATGTAAAGGGGATTGTGTGCTGAACAGGTCCAGCACCAGCTTTCAATCCTGGCTCTTCTGCTGTGGGTGCAGAAGCCAAACGTTCATGCTGTACTCACTGTGCTGCTGGGCAGTTGAGAGAGACCACCTGAGAATTTGGATTGAAATGGACTTTTAGGTATGAAACCGAGGAGAGACTGCAATGATGATGACACCGTTGCAAAGCTGACTGTGTGCTGGAGAGGCAGAGTACTAGCTTTGCCTGCTGGTCCTTCTGCTGTGGGAGCAGATGCCACTGTTCATTCTGTGCTCACCGTGTTGCTGCCAGCAGAGAGCAGGCTCTGGACTGATTCCATTCAAATGCTTTTCCTGTATGAAAGTGAGCAGTGAAATCAGCGATGGAGGCACCAATGTAAAGGTGATTGTGTGCTGAAGAGGCCCAGCACCAGCTTTCAATCCTGGCTCTTCTGCTGTGGGAGCAGAGGCCAAACGTTCGTGCTGTACTCACTGTGCGGCTGGGCAGCTGAGAGACACCACCTGAGAATTTGGATTCAAATGGACTTTTAGGGATGAAACCGAGGAGAGACTGCAATGATGGTGACACCGTTGCAAAGCTGCTTGTGTGCTGAAGAGGCCCAGCACTAGCTTTCCCTGCTGATCCTTCTGCCGTGGGAGCAGATGCCACTGTTCATTCTGTGCTGACTCTGTTGCTGCCAGCAGAGAGCAGGCTCGGGACTGATTCCATTCAAATGCTTTTCCTGTATGGAAGTGAGCAGTGAAATCAGCGATGGAAGCACCAATGTAAAGGGGATTGTGTGCTGAACAGGTCCAGCACCAGCTTTCAATCCTGGCTCTTCTGCTGTGGGTGCAGAAGCCAAACGTTCATGCTGTACTCACTGTGCTGCTGGGCAGTTGAGAGACACCACCTGAGAATTTGGATTCAAATGGACTTTTAGGTATGAAACCGAGGAGAGACTGCAATGATGATGACACCGTTGCAAAGCTGCTTGTGTGCTGAAGAGGCCCAGCACTAGCTTTCCCTTCTGGTCCTTCTGCTGTCGGAGCAGATGCCACTGTTCATTCTGTGCTGACTGTGTTGCTGCGCAGCAGGGAGCAGCCTCTGGACTGATTCCATTCAAATGCTTTTCCTGTATGAATGTGAGCAGTGAAAGGAACGATGGAGGCACCAATGTAAAGGTGATTGTGTGCTGAAGAGGCCCAGCACCAGCTTTCAATCCTGGGTCTCCTGTGGTGGGAGCAGAGGCCAAAAGTTCGTGCTGTACTCACTGTGCTGCTGGGCAGCTGAGAGACACCACCTGAGAATTTGGATTCAAATGGACTTATAGGTATGAAACCGAGGAGATACTGCAATGATGGTGACACCGTTGCAAAGCTGACTGTGTGCTGGAGAGTCAGAGCACTAGCTTTCCCTGCTGATCCTTCTGCCGTGGGAGCAGATGCCACTCTTCATTCTCTGCTGATTGCGTTGCTGTGCAGCACAGAGCAGCCTCTGGACTGATTCCATTCAAATGCTTTTCCTGTATGAATGTGAGCAGTGAAAGCAACGATGGAGGCACCAATGTAAAGGTGATTGTGTGCTGAACAGGTCCAGCGCCAGCTTTCAATCCTGGCTCTTCTGCTGTGGGAGCAGAGGCCAAACGTTCGTGCTGTACTCACTGTGCTGCTGGGCAGCTGAGAGACACCACCTGAGAATTTGGATTCAAATGGACTTTTAGGTATGAAACCGAGGAGAGTTTGCAATGATGGTGACACCGTTGCAAAGCTGACTGTGAGCTGGAGAGTCAGAGCACTAGCTTTCCCTGCTGATCCTTCTGCCGTGGGAGAAGATGCCACTCTTCATTCTCTGCTGATTGCGTTGCTGTGCAGCACAGAGCAGGCTCTGGACTGATTCCATTCAAATGCTTTTCCTGTATGAATGTGAGCAGTGAAAGCAACGATGGAGGCACCAATGTAAAGGTGATTGTGTTCTGAACAGGTCCAGCACCAGCTTTCAATCCTGGCTCTTCTGCTGTGGGAGCAGAGGCCAAACGTTCGTGCTGCACTCACTGTGCTGCTGGGCAGCTGAGAGAGACCACCTGAGAATTTGGATTCTAATGGACTTTTCGGTATGAAACCGAGGAGAGACTGCAATGATGGTGACACCGTTGCAAAGCTGCTTGTGTGCTGAAGAGGCCCAGCACTAGCTTTCCCTGCTGGTCCTTCTGCTGTGGGAGTAGAGGCCAAACGTTCGTGCTGTACTCACTGTGCTGCTGGGCAGCTGAGAGACACCACCTCAGAATTTGGATTCAAATGGACTTTTAGGCATGAAACCGAGGAGAGACTGCAATGATGGTGACACCGTTGCAAAGCTGATTGTGTGCTGGAGAGTCAGAGCACTAGCTTTCCCTGCTGATCCTTCTGCTGTGCGAGCAGATGCCACTGTTCATTCTGTGCTGACTGTGTTGCTGCCAGCAGAGAGCAGGCTCTGCACTGATTCCATTCAAATGCTTTTCCTGTATGAATGTGAGCAGTGAAAGCAACGATGGAGGCACCAATGTAAAGGTGATTGTGTGCTGAACAGGTCCAGCACCAGCTTTCAATCCTGGCTCTTCTGCTGTGGGAGCAGAGGCCAAACGTTCGTGCTGTACTCACTGTGCGGCTGGGCAGCTGAGAGTTACCACCTGAGAATTTGGATTCAAATGGACTTTTAGGGATGAAACCGAGGAGAGACTGTAATGATGGTGACACCATTGCAAAGCTGCTTGTGTGCTGAAGAGGCCCAGCACTAGCTTTACCTGCTGGTCCTTCTGCTGTGGGAGCAGATGCCACTGTTCATTCTGTGCTGACTGTGTTGCTGCGCAGCAGGGAGCAGCCTCTGGACTGATTCCATTCAAATGCTTTTCCTGTATGAATGTGAGCAGTGAAAGGAACGATGGAGGCACCAATGTAAAGGTGATTGTGTGCTGAGCAGGTCCAGCACCAGCTTTCAATCCTGGCTCTTCTGCTGTGGGAGCAGAGGCCAAACGTTCGTGCTGTACTAACTGTGCTGCTGGGCAGCTGAGAGACACCACCTGAGAATTTTGATTCAAATGGACTTTTAGGTAGGAAACCGAGGAGAGACTGCAATGATGGTGACCCCGTTGCAAAGCTGCTTGTGTGCTGAAGAAGCAGAGCAGTAGCTTTCCCTGCTGGTCCTTCTGCCGTGTGAGCAGATGCCACTGTTCATTCTGTGCTGACTGTGTTGCTGCCAGCAGAGAGCAGGCTCTGGACTGATTCCATTCAAATGCTTTTCCTGTATGAAAGTGAGCAGTGAAAGCAACGATGGAGGCACCAATGTAAAGGTGACTGTGTGCTGAACAGGTCCAGCACCAGCTTTCAATCCTGGCTCTTCTGCTGTGGGAGCAGAGGCCAAACGTTCGTGCTGTACTAACTGTGCTGCTGGGCAGCTGAGAGACACCACCTGAGAATTCGGATTCAAATGGACTTTTAGGTATGAAGCCGAGGAGAGACTGCAATGATGGTGACCCCGTTGCAAAGCTGCTTGTGTGCTGAAGAGACACAGCACTAGCTTTCCCTGCTGGTCCTTCTGCCGTGTGCAGATGCCACTGTTCATTCTGTGCTGACTGTGTTGCTGCGCAGCAGAGAGCAGTCTCTGGACTGATTCCATTCAAATGCTTTTCCTGTATGAGTGTTAGCAGTGAAAGCAACGATGGAGGCACCAATGTAAAGGTGATTGTGCGCTGAACAGGTCCAGCACCAGCTTTCAATCCTGGCTCTTCTGCTGTGGGAGCAGAGGCCAAACGTTCGTGCTGTACTAACTGTGCTGCTGGGCAGCTGAGAGACACCACCTGAGAATTTGGATTCAAATGGACTTTTAGGTAGGAAACCGAGGAGAGACTGCAATGATGGTGACCCCGTTGCAAAGCTGCTTGTGTGCTGAAGAAGCAGAGCACTAGCTTTCCCTGCTGGTCCTTCTGCCGTGTGAGCAGATGCCCCTGTTCATTCTGTGCTGTGTTGCTGCCAGCAGGGAGCAGGCTCTGGACGGATTCTATTCAAATGCTTTTCCTGTACGAGTGTTAGCAGTGAAAGCAACGATGGATGCACCAATGTAAAGGGGATTGTGTGCTGAACAGGTCCAGCACCAGCTTTCAATCCTGGCTCTTCTGCTGTGGGAGCAGATGCCAAACGTTCGTGCTGTACTCACTGTGCTGCTGGGCAGCTGAGACCACTTGAGAATTTGGATTCAAATGGACTTTTAGGTATGAAACCGAGGAGAGACTTCAATGATGGTGACCCCGTTGCAAAGCTGCTTGTGTGCTGAAGAAGCAGAGCACTAGCTTTCCCTGCTGCTCCTTCTGCCGTGTGAGCAGATGCCACTGTTCATTCTGTGCTGACTGTGTTCCTGCGCAGCAGAGAGCAGGCTCTGGACTGATTCCATTCAAATGCTTTTCCTGTATGAAAGTGAGCAGTGAAAGCAACGATGGAGGCACCAATGTAAAGGGGATTGTGTGCTGAACAGGTCCAGCACCAGCTTTCAGTCCTGGCTCTTCTGCTGTGGGAGCAGAGGCCAAACGTTCGTGCTGTACTAACTGTGCTGCTGGGCAGCTGAGAGACACCACCTGAGAATTTGGATTCAAATGGACTTTTAGGTATGAAGCCGAGGAGAGACTGCAATGATGGTGACCCCGTTGCAAAGCTGCTTGTGTGCTGAAGATGTAGACCACTAGCTTTCCCTGCTGGTCCTTCTGCCGTGTGAGCAGATGCCACTGTTCATTCTGTGCTGATTGTGTTGCTGCGCAGCAGAGAGCAGCCTCTGGACTGATTCCATTCAAATGCTTTTCCTGTATGAAAGTGAGCAGTGAAAGCAACGATGGAGGCACCAATGTAAAGGGGATTGTGTGCTGAACAGGTCCAGCACCAGCTTTCAATCCTGGCTCTTCTGCTGTGGGAGCAGAGGCCAAACGTTCGTGCTGTACTCACTGTGCTGCTGGGCAGCTGAGAGACACCACCTGAGAATTTGGATTCAAATGGACTTTTAGGTATGAAGCCGAGGAGAGACTGCAATGATGGTGACCCCGTTGCAAAGCTGCTTGTGTGCTGAAGAAGTAGAGCACTAGCTTTCCCTGCTGCTCCTTCTGCCGTGTGAGGAGACGCCACTGTTCATTCTGTGCTGACTGTGTTGCTGCGCAGCAGAGAGCAGTCTCTGGACTGATTCCATTCAAATGCTTTTCCTGTATGAGTGTTAGCAGTGAAAGCAACGATGGAGGCACCAATGTAAAGGTGATTGTGTGCTGAACAGGTCCAGCACCAGCTTTCAATCCTGGCTCTTCTGCTGTGGGAGCAGAGGCCAAACGTTCGTGCTGTACTAACTGTGCTGCTGGGCAGCTGAGAGACACAACCTGAGAATTTGGATTCAAATGGACTTTTAGGTAGGAAACCGAGGAGAGACTGCAATGATGGTAACCCCGTTGCAAAGCTGCTTGTGTGCTGAAGAGACACAGCCCGAGCTTTCCCTGCTGCTCCTTCTGCCGTGTGAGCAGATGCCACTGTTCATTCTGTGCTGTGTTGCTGCCAGCAGGGAGCAGGCTCTGGACGGATTCTTTTCAAATGCTTTTCCTGTATGAGTGTTAGCAGTGAAAGCAACGATGGAGGCACCAATGTAAAGGGGATTGTGTGCTGAACAGGTCCAGCACCAGCTTTCAATCCTGGCTCTTCTGCTTTGGGAGCAGAGGCCAAACGTTCGTGCTGTACTAACTGTGCTGCTGGGCAGCTGAGAGACACCACCTGAGAATTTGGATTCAAATGGACTTTTAGGTATGAAACCGAGGAGAGACTGCAATGATGGTGACCCCGTTGCAAAGCTGCTTGTGTGCTGAAGATGTAGACCACTAGCTTTCCCTGCTGGTCCTTCTGCCGTGTGAGCAGATGCCACTGTTCATTCTGTGCTGACTGTTTTGCTGCGCAGCAGAGAGCAGTCTCTGGACTGATTCCATTCAAATGCTTTTCCTGTATGAAAGTGAGCAGTGAAAGCAACGATGGATGCACCAATGTAAAGGAGATTGTGTGCTGAACAGGTCCAGCACCAGCTTTCAATCCTGGCTCTTCTGCTGTGGGAGCAGAGGCCAAACGTTCGTGCTGTACTAACTGTGCTGCTGGGCAGCTGAGAGACACCACCTGAGAATTTGGATTCAAATGGACTTTTAGGTATGAAACCGAGGAGAGACTGCAATGATGGTAACCCCGTTGCAAAGCTGCTTGTGTGCTGAAGAGACACAGCCCGAGATTTCCCTGCTGGTCCTTCTGCCGTGTGAGCAGATGCCACTGTTCATTCTGTGCTGTGTTGCTGCCAGCAGGGAGCAGGCTCTGGACTGATTCTATTCAAATGCTTTTCCTGTATGAGTGTTAGCAGTGAAAGCAACGATGGAGGCACCAATGTAAAGGTGATTGTGTGCTGAACAGGTCCAGCACCAGCTTTCAATCCTGGCTCTTCTGCTGTGGGAGCAGAGGCCAAACGTTCGTGCTGTACTAACTGTGCTGCTGGGCAGCTGAGAGACACCACCTGAGAATTTGGATTCAAATGGACTTTTAGGTAGGAAACCGAGGAGAGACTGCAATGATGGTGACCCCGTTGCAAAGCTGCTTGTGTGCTGAAGAGACACAGCACTAGCTTTCCCTGCTGGTCCTTCTGCCGTGTGAGCAGATGCCCCTGTTCATTCTGTGCTGTGTTGCTGCCAGCAGGGAGCAGGCTCTGGACTGATTCCATTCAAATGCTTTTCCTGTACGAGTGTTAGCAGTGAAAGCAACGATGGAGGCACCAATGTAAAGGGGATTGTGTGCTGAACAGGTCCAGCACCAGCTTTCAATCCTGGCTCTTCTGCTGTGGGAGCAGAGACCAAACGTTCGTGCTGTACTCACTGTGCTGCTGGGCAGCTGAGCGACACCACCTGAGAATTCGGATTCAAATGGACTTTTAGGTATGAAGCCGAGGAGAGACTGCAATGATGGTGACCCCGTTGCAAAGCTGCTTGTGTGCTGAAGAAGCAGAGCACTAGCTTTCCCTGCTGCTCCTTCTGCCGTGTGAGCAGATGCCACTGTTCATTCTGTGCTGACTGTGTTGCTGCGCAGCAGAGAGCAGCCTCTGGACTGATTCCATTCAAATGCTTTTCCTGTATGAAAGTGAGCAGTGAAAGCAACGATGAATGCACCAATGTAAAAGGGATTGTGTGCTGAACAGGTCCAGCACCCGCTTTCAATCCTGGCTCTTCTGCTGTGGGAGCAGAGGCCAAACGTTCGTGCTGTACTAACTGTGCTGCTGGGCAGCTGAGAGACACCACCTGAGAATTCGGATTCAAATGGACTTTTAGGTATGAAGCCGAGGAGAGACTGCAATGATGGTGACCCCGTTGCAAAGCTGCTTGTGTGCTGAAGAAGCAGAGCACTAGCTTTCCCTGCTGCTCCTTCTGCCGTGTGAGCAGATGCCACTGTTCATTCTGTGCTGACTGTGTTCCTGCGCAGCAGAGAGCAGGCTCTGGACTGATTCCATTCAAATGCTTTTCCTGTATGAAAGTGAGCAGTGAAAGCAACGATGGAGGCACCAATGTAAAGGTGATTGTGTGCTGAACAGGTCCAGCACCAGCTTTCAATCCTGGCTCTTCTGCTGTGGGAGCAGAGGCCAAACGTTCGTGCTGTACTAACTGTGCTGCTGGGCAGCTGAGAGACACCACCTGAGAATTTGGATTCAAATGGACTTTTAGGTAGGAAACCGAGGAGAGACTGCAATGATGGTGACCCCGTTGCAAAGCTGCTTGTGTGCTGAAGAGACACAGCACTAACTTTCCCTGCTGGTCCTTCTGCCGTGTGAGCAGATGCCACTGTTCATTCTGTGCTGACTGTGTTGCTGCGCAGCAGAGAGCAGGCTCTGGACTGATTCTATTCAAATGCTTTTCCTGTATGAATGTGAGCAGTGAAAGCAACGATGGAGGCACCAATGTAAAGGGGATTGTGTGCTGAACAGGTCCAGCACCAGCTTTCAATCCTGGCTCTTCTGCTGTGGGAGCAGAGGCCAAACGTTCGTGCTGTACTCACTGTGCTGCTGGGCAGCTGAGCGACACCACCTGAGAATTCTTATTCAAATGGACTTTTAGGTAGGAAACCGAGGAGAGACTGCAATGATGGTGACCCCGTTGCAAAGCTGCTTGTGTGCTGAAGAAGCAGAGCACTAGCTTTCCCTGCTGCTCCTTCTGCCGTGTGAGCAGACGCCACTGTTCATTCTGTGCTGACTGTGTTGCTGCGCAGCAGAGAGCAGGCTCTGGACTGATTCCATTCAAATGCTTTTCCTGTATGAGAGTTAGCAGTGAAAGCAACGATGGAGGCACCAATGTAAAGGTGATTGTGTGCTGAACAGGTCCAGCACCAGCTTTCGATCCTGGCTCTTCTGCTGTGGGAGCAGAGGCCAAACGTTCGTGCTGTACTAACTGTGCTGCTGGGCAGCTGAGAGACACCACCTGAGAATTTGGATTCAAATGGACTTTTAGGTAGGAAACAGAGGAGAGACTGCAATGATGGTGACCCCGTTGCAAAGCTGCTTGTGTGCTGAAGAGACACAGCACTAGCTTTCCCTGCTGCTCCTTCTGCCGTGTGAGCAGATGCCCCTGTTCATTCTGTGCTGTGTTGCTGCCAGCAGGGAGCAGGCTCTGGACTGATACTTTTCAAATGCTTTTCCTGTACGAGTGTTAGCAGTGAAAGCAACGATGGATGCACCAATGTAAAGGGGATTGTGTGCTGAACAGGTCCAGCACCAGCTTTCAATCCTGGCTCTTCTGCTGTGGGAGCAGATGCCAAACGTTCGTCCTGTACTCACTGTGCTGCTGGGCAGCTGAGACCACTTGAGAATTTGGATTCAAATGGACTTTTAGGTATGAAACCGAGGAGAGACTTCAATGATGGTGACCCCGTTGCAAAGCTGCTTGTGTGCTGAAGAAGCAGAGCACTAGCTTTCCCTGCTGCTCCTTCTGCCGTGTGAGCAGATGCCACTGTTCATTCTGTGCTGACTGTGTTCCTGCGCAGCAGAGAGCAGGCTCTGGACTGATTCCATTCAAATGCTTTTCCTGTATGAAAGATAGCAGTGAAAGCAACGATGGAGGCACCAATGCAAAGGGGATTGTGTGCTGAACAGGTCCAGCACCAGCTTTCAATCCTGGCTCTTCTGCTGTGGGAGCAGAGGCCAAACGTTCGTGCTGTACTCACTGTGCTGCTGGGCAGCTGAGAGACACCACCTGAGAATTTGGATTCAAATGGACTTTTAGGTATGAAGCCGAGGAGAGACTGCAATGATGGTGACCCCGTTGCAAAGCTGCTTGTGTGCTGAAGAAGTAGACCACTAGCTTTCCCTGCTGCTCCTTCTGCCGTGTGAGCAGATGCCACTGTTCATTCTGTGCTGACTGTGTTGCTGCGCAGCAGAGAGCAGCCTCTGGACTGATTCCATTCAAATGCTTTTCCTGTATGAAAGTGAGCAGTGAAAGCAACGATGGATGCACCAATGTAAAGGAGATTGTGTGCTGAACAGGTCCAGCACCAGCTTTCAATCCTGGCTCTTCTGCTGTGGGAGCAGAGGCCAAACGTTCGTGCTGTACTCACTGTGCTGCTGGGCAGCTGAGACCGCTTGAGAATTTGGATTCAAATGGACTTTTAGGTATGAAGCCGAGGAGAGACTTCAATGATGGTGACCCCGTTGCAAAGCTGCTTGTGTGCTGAAGAAGCAGAGCACTAGCTTTCCCTGCTGCTCCTTCTGCCGTGTGAGCAGATGCCACTCTTCATTCTGTGCTGACTGTGTTCCTGCGCAGTAGAGAGCAGGCTCTGGACTGATTCCATTCAAATGCTTTTCCTGTATGAAAGTGAGCAGTGAAAGCAACGATGGAGGCACCAATGTAAAGGGGATTGTGTGCTGAACAGGTCCAGCACCAGCTTTCAATCCTGGCTCTTCTGCTGTGGGAGCAGAGGCCAAACGTTCGTGCTGTACTCACTGTGCTGCTGGGCAGCTGAGAGACACCACCTGAGAATTTGGATTCAAATGGACTTTTAGGTATGAAACCGAGGAGAGACTGCAATGATGGTAACCCCGTTGCAAAGCTGCTTGTCTGCTGAAGAGACACAGCCCGAGATTTCCCTGCTGGTCCTTCTGCCGTGTGAGCAGATGCCCCTGTTCATTCTGTGCTGTGTTGCTGCCAGCAGGGATCAGGCTCTGGACGGATTCTATTCAAATGCTTTTCCTGTATGAGTGTTAGCAGTGAAAGCAACGATCGAGGCACCAATGTAAAGGTGATTGTATGCTGAACAGGTCCAGCACCAGCTTTCAATCCTGGCTCTTCTACTGTGTGAGCAGAGGCCAAACGTTCGTGCTGTACTAACTGTGCTGCTGGGCAGCTGAGAGACACCACCTGAGAATTTGGATTCAAATGGACTTTAAGGTATGAAACCGAGGAGAGACTGCAATGATGGTGACCCCGTTGCAAAGCTGCTTGTGTGCTGAAGAGACACAGCACTAGCTTTCCCTGCTGGTCCTTCTGCCGTGTGAGCAGATGCCCCTGTTCATTCTGTGCTGTGTTGCTGCCAGCAGGGAGCAGGCTCTGGACTGATTCCATTCAAATGCTTTTCCTGTATGAGTGTTAGCAGTGAAAGCAACGATGGAGGCACCAATGTAAAGGGGATTGTGTGCTGAACAGGTCCAGCACCAGCTTTCAATCCTGGCTCTTCTGCTGTGGGAGCAGAGGCCAAACGTTCGTGCTGTACTAACTGTGCTGCTGGGCAGCTGAGAGACACCACCTGAGAATTTGGATTCAAATGGACTTTTAGGTAGGAAACCGAGGAGAGACTGCAATGATGGTGACCCCGTTGCAAAGCTGCTTGTGTGCTGAAGAGACACAGCCCGAGCTTTCCCTGCTGGTCCTTCTGCCGTGTGAGCAGATGCCACTGTTCATTCTGTGCTGTGTTGCTGCCAGCAGGGAGCAGGCTCTGGACTGATTCTATTCAAATGCTTTTCCTGTATGAAAGTGAGCAGTGAAAGCAACGATGGAGGCACCAATGTAAAGGGGATTGTGTGCTGAACAGGTCCAGCACCAGCTTTCAATCATGGCTCTTCTGCTGTGGGAGCAGAGGCCAAACGTTCGTGCTGTACTAACTGTGCTGCTGGGCAGCTGAGAGACGCCACCTGAGAATTTGGTTTCAAATGGACTTTTAGGTATGAACCCGAGGAGAGACTCCAATGATGGTGACCCCGTTGCAAAGCTGCTTGTGTGCTGAAGAAGCAGAGCACTAGCTTTCCCTGCTGCTCCTTCTGCCGTGTGAGCAGATGCCACTGTTCATTCTGTGCTGACTGTGTTGCTGTGCAGCAGAGAGCAGGCTCTGGACTGATTCCATTCAAATGCTTTTCCTGTATGAAAGTGAGCAGTGAAAGCAGCGATGGAGGCACCAATGTAAAGGGGATTGTGTGCTGAACAGGTCCAGCACCAGCTTTCAATCCTGGCTCTTCTGCTGTGGGAGCAGAGGACAAACGTTCGTGCTGTACTAACTGTGCTGCTGGGCAGCTGAGAGACACCACCTGAGAATTTGGATTCAAATGGACTTTCAGGTATGAAACCGAGGAGAGACTGCAATGATGGTGACCCCGTTGCAAAGCTGCTTGTGTGCTGAAGAAGCAGAGCACTAGCTTTCCCTGCTGCTCCTTCTGCCATGTGAGCAGATGCCACTGTTCATTCTGTGCTGACTGTGTTGCTGCGCAGCAGAGAGCAGCCTCTGAACTGATTCCATTCAAATGCTTTTCCTGTATGAATGTGAGCAGTGAAAGCAACGATGGAGGCACCAATGTAAAGGTGATTGTGTGCTGAACAGGTCCAGCACCAGCTTTCAATCCTGGCTCTTCTGCTGTGGGAGCAGAGGCCAAACGTTCGCGCTGTACTAACTGTGCTGCTGGGCAGCTGAGAGACACCACCTGAGAATTTGGATTCAAATGGACTTTTAGGTATGAACCCGAGGAGAGACTGCAATGATGGTGACCCCATTGCAAAGCTTCTTGTGTGCTGAAGAGACACAGCACTAGCTTTCCCTGCTGCTCCTTCTGCCGTGTGAGCAGATGCCCCTGTTCATTCTGTGCTGTGTTGCTGCCAGCAGGGAGCAGGCTCTGGACTGATTCTTTTCAAATGCTTTTCCTGTATGAAAGATAGCAGTGAAAGCAACGATGGAGGCACCAATGCAAAGGGGATTGTGTGCTGAACAGGTCCAGCACCAGCTTTCAATCCTGGCTCTTCTGCTGTGGGAGCAGAGGCCAAACGTTCGTGCTGTACTCACTGTGCTGCTGGGCACCTGAGAGACACCACCTGAGAATTTGGATTCAAATGGACTTTTAGGTATGAAGCCGAGGAGAGACTGCAATGATGGTGACCCCGTTGCAAAGCTGCTTGTGTGCTGAAGAAGCAGAGCACTAGCTTTCCCTGCTGCTCCTTCTGCCGTGTGAGCAGATGCCACTCTTCATTCTGTGCTGTGTTGCTGCCAGCAGGGAGCAGGCTCTGGACGGATTCTATTCAAATGCTTTTCCTGTATGAGTGTTAGCAGTGAAAGCAACGATGGAGGCACCAATGTAAAGGGGATTGTGTGATGAACAGGTCCAGCACCAGCTTTCAATCCTTGCTCTTCTGCTGTGGGAGCAGAGGCCAAACGTTCGTGCTGTACTCACTGTGCTGCTGGGCAGCTGAGAGAGACCACCTGAGAATTCGGATTCAAATGGACTTTTAGGTATGAAGCCGAGGAGAGACTGCAATGATGGTGACCCCGTTGCAAAGCTGCTTGTGTGCTGAAGAAGCAGAGCACTAGCTTTCCCTGCTGGTCCTTCTGCCGTGTGAGCAGATGCCTCTGTTCATTCTGTGCTGACTGTGTTGCTGCGCAGCAGAGAGCAGCCTCTGGACTGATTCCATTCAAATGCTTTTCCTGTATGAATGTGAGCAGTGAAAGCAACGATGGAGGCACCAATGTAAAGGTGATTGTGTGCTGAACAGGTCCAGCACCAGCTTTCAATCCTGGCTCTTCTGCTGTGGGAGCAGAGGCCAAACGTTCGTGCTGTACTAACTGTGCTGCTGGGCAGCTGAGAGACACCACCTGAGAATTTGGATTCAAATGGACTTTTAGGTATGAACCCGAGGAGAGACTGCAATGATGGTGACCCCGTTGCAAAGCTGCTTGTGTGCTGATGAAGCAGAGCACTAGCTTTCCCTGCTGCTCCTTCTGCCGTGTGAGCAGATGCCACTGTTCATTCTGTGCTGACTGTGATGCTGCGCAGCAGAGAGCAGCCTCTGGACTGATTCCATTCAAATGCTTTTCCTGTATGAAAGTGAGCAGTGAAAGCAACGATGGAGGCACCAATGTAAAGGGGATTGTGTGCTGAACAGGTCCAGCACCAGCTTTCAATCCTGGCTCTTCTGCTGTGGGAGCAGAGGCCAAACGTTCGTGCTGTACTAACTGTGCTGCTGGGCAGCTGAGAGACACCACCTGAGAATTTGGATTCAAATGGACTTTTAGGTAGGAAACCGAGGAGAGACTGCAATGATGGTGACCCCGTTGCAAAGCTGCTTGTGTGCTGAAGAAGCAGAGCACTAGCTTTCCCTGCTGCTCCTTCTGCCGTGTGAGCAGATGCCACTGTTCATTCTGTGCTGTGTTGCTGCCAGCAGGGAGCAGGCTCTGGACGGATTCTATTCAAATGCTTTTCCTGTATGAGTGTTAGCAGTGAAAGCAACGATGGAGGCACCAATGTAAAGGGGATTGTGTGCTGAACAGGTCCAGCACCAGCTTTCAATCCTGGCTCTTCTGCTGTGGGAGCAGAGGCCAAACGTTCGTGCTGTACTAACTGTGCTGCTGGGCAGCTGAGAGACACCACCTGAGAATTTGGATTCAAATGGACGTTTAGGTATGAAACCGAGGAGAGACTGCAATGATGGTGACCCCGTTGCAAAGCTGCTTGTGTGCTGAAGAAGCAGAGCACTAGCTTTCCCTGCTGCTCCTTCTGCCGTGTGAGCAGATGCCACTCTTCATTCTGTGCTGACTGTGTTGCTGCGCAGCAGAGAGCAGCCTCTGGACTGATTCCATTCAAATGCTTTTCCTGTATGAGTGTTAGCAGTGAAAGCAACGATGGAGGCACCAATGTAAAGGGGATTGTGTGCTGAACAGGTCCAGCACCAGCTTTCAATCCTGGCTCTTCTGCTGTGGGAGCAGAGGCCAAACGTTCGTGCTGTACTCACTGTGCTGCTGGGCAGCTGAGCGACACCACCTGAGAATTCGGATTCAAATGGACTTTTAGGTATGAAACCGAGGAGAGACTGCAATGATGGTGACCCCGTTGCAAAGCTGCTTGTGTGCTGAAGAAGCAGAGCACTAGCTTTCCCTGCTGCTCCTTCTGCCGTGTGAGCAGATGCCACTGTTCATTCTGTGCTGACTGTGTTGCTGCGCAGCAGAGAGCAGCCTCTGGACTGATTCCATTCAAATGCTTTTCCTGTATGAATGTGAGCAGTGAAAGCAACGATGGAGGCACCAATGTAAAGGTGATTGTGTGCTGAACAGGTCCAGCACCAGCTTTCAATCCTGGCTCTTCTGCTGTGGGAGCAGAGGCCAAACGTTCGTGCTGTACTAACTGTGCTGCTGGGCAGCTGAGAGACACCACCTGAGAATTTGGATTCAAATGGACTTTTAGGTAGGAAACCGAGGAGAGACTGCAATGATGGTGACCCCGTTGCAAAGCTGCTTGTGTGCTGAAGAAGCAGAGCACTAGCTTTCCCTGCTGCTCCTTCTGCCGTGTGAGCAGATGCCACTGTTCATTCTGTGCTGACTGTGTTGCTGCGCAGCAGAGAGCAGCCTCTCGACTGATTCCATTCAAATGCTTTTCCTGTATGACTGTGAGCAGTGAAAGCAACGATGGAGGCACCAATATAAAGGGGATTGTGTGCTGAACAAGTCCAGCACCAGCTTTCAATCCTGGCTCTTCTGCTGTGGGAGCAGAGGCCAAACGTTCGTGCTGTACTAACTGTGCTGCTGGGCAGCTGAGAGACACCACCTGAGAATTTGGATTCAAATGGACTTTTAGGTATGAACCCGAGGAGAGACTGCAATGATGGTGACCCCGTTGCAAAGCTGCTTGTGTGCTGAAGAAGCAGAGCACTAGCTTTCCCTGCTGCTCCTTCTGCCATGTGAGCAGATGCCACTGTTCATTCTGTGCTGACTGTGTTAATGCGCAGCAGAGAGCAGCCTCTGGACTGATTCCATTCAAATGCTTTTCCTGTATGAAAGTGAGCAGTGAAAGCAACGATGAATGCACCAATGTAAAAGGGATTGTGTGCTGAACAGGTCCAGCACCAGCTTTCAATCCTGGCTCTTCTGCTGTGGGAGCAGAGGCCAAACGTTCGTGCTGTACTAACTGTGCTGCTGGGCAGCTGAGAGACACCACCTGAGAATTTGGATTCAAATGGACTTTTAGGTATGAACCCGAGGAGAGACTGCAATGATGGTGACCCCGTTGCAAAGCTGCTTGTGTGCTGAAGAAGCAGAGCACTAGCTTTCCCTGCTGCTCCTTCTGCCGTCTGAGCAGATGCCACTGTTCATTCTGTGCTGTGTTGCTGCCAGCAGGGAGCAGGCTCTGGACGGATTCTATTCAAATGCTTTTCCTGTATGAGTGTTAGCAGTGAAAGCAACGATGGAGGCACCAATGTAAAGGGGATTGTGTGCTGAACAGGTCCAGCACCAGCTTTCAATCCTGGCTCTTCTGCTGTGGGAGCAGAGGCCAAACGTTCGTGCTGTACTCACTGTGCTGCTGGGCAGCTGAGCGACACCACCTGAGAATTCGGATTCAAATGGACTTTTAGGTATGAAGCCGAGGAGAGACTGCAATGATGGTGACCCCGTTGCAAAGCTGCTTGTGTGCTGAAGAAGCAGAGCACTAGCTTTCCCTGCTGCTCCTTCTGCCGTGTGAGCAGATGCCACTCTTCATTCTGTGCTGACTGTGTTGCTGCGCAGCAGAGAGCAGCCTCTGGACTGATTCCATTCAAATGCTTTTCCTGTATGAATGTGAGCAGTGAAAGCAACGATGGAGGCACCAATGTAAAGGTGATTGTGTGATGAACAGGTCCAGCACCAGCTTTCAATCCTGGCTCTTCTGCTGTGGGAGCAGAGGCCAAACGTTCGTGCTGTACTAACTGTGCTGCTGGGCAGCTGAGAGACACCACCTGAGAATTTGGATTCAAATGGACTTTTAGGTAGGAAACCGAGGAGAGACTGCAATGATGGTGACCCCGTTGCAAAGCTGCTTGTGTGCTGAAGAAGCAGAGCACTAGCTTTCCCTGCTGCTCCTTCTGCCGTGTGAGCAGATGCCACTGTTCATTCTGTGCTGTGTTGCTGCCAGCAGGGAGCAGGCTCTGGACGGATTCTATTCAAATGCTTTTCCTGTATGAGTGTTAGCAGTGAAAGCAACGATGGAGGCACCAATGTAAAGGGGATTGTGTGCTGAACAGGTCCAGCACCAGCTTTCAATCCTGGCTCTTCTGCTGTGGGAGCAGAGGCCAAACGTTCGTGCTGTACTCACTGTGCTGCTGGGCAGCTGAGCGACACCACCTGAGAATTCGGATTCAAATGGACTTTTAGGTATGAAGCCGAGGAGAGACTGCAATGATGGTGACCCCGTTGCAAAGCTGCTTGTGTGCTGAAGAAGCAGAGCACTAGCTTTCCCTGCTGCTCCTTCTGCCGTGTGAGCAGATGCCACTGTTCATTCTGTGCTGACTGTGTTGCTGCGCAGCAGAGAGCAGCCTCTGGACTGATTCCATTCAAATGCTTTTCCTGTATGAATGTGAGCAGTGAAAGCAACGATGGAGGCACCAATGTAAAGGTGATTGTTTGATGAACAGGTTCAGCACCAGCTTTCAATCCTGACTCTTCTGCTGTGGGAGCAGAGGCCAAACGTTCGTGCTGTACTAACTGTGCTGCTGGGCAGCTGAGAGACACCACCTGAGAATTTGGATTCAAATGGACTTTTAGGTAGGAAACCGAGGAGAGACTGCAATGATGGTGACCCCGTTGCAAAGCTGCTTGTGTGCTGAAGAAGCAGAGCACTAGCTTTCCCTGCTGCTCCTTCTGCCGTGTGAGCAGATGCCACTGTTCATTCTGTGCTGACTGTGTTGCTGCGCAGCAGAGAGCAGCCTCTCGACTGATTCCATTCAAATGCTTTTCCTGTATGACTGTGAGCAGTGAAAGCAACGATGGAGGCACCAATATAAAGGGGATTGTGTGCTGAACAAGTCCAGCACCAGCTTTCAATCCTGGCTCTTCTGCTGTGGGAGCAGAGGCCAAACGTTCGTGCTGTACTAACTGTGCTGCTGGGCAGCTGAGAGACACCACCTGAGAATTTGGATTCAAATGGACTTTTAGGTATGAACCCGAGGAGAGACTGCAATGATGGTGACCCCGTTGCAAAGCTGCTTGTGTGCTGAAGAAGCAGAGCACTAGCTTTCCCTGCTGCTCCTTCTGCCATGTGAGCAGATGCCACTGTTCATTCTGTGCTGACTGTGTTAATGCGCAGCAGAGAGCAGCCTCTGGACTGATTCCATTCAAATGCTTTTCCTGTATGAAAGTGAGCAGTGAAAGCAACGATGAATGCACCAATGTAAAAGGGATTGTGTGCTGAACAGGTCCAGCACCAGCTTTCAATCCTGGCTCTTCTGCTGTGGGAGCAGAGGCCAAACGTTCGTGCTGTACTAACTGTGCTGCTGGGCAGCTGAGAGACACCACCTGAGAATTTGGATTCAAATGGACTTTTAGGTATGAACCCGAGGAGAGACTGCAATGATGGTGACCCCGTTGCAAAGCTGCTTGTGTGCTGAAGAAGCAGAGCACTAGCTTTCCCTGCTGCTCCTTCTGCCGTCTGAGCAGATGCCACTGTTCATTCTGTGCTGTGTTGCTGCCAGCAGGGAGCAGGCTCTGGACGGATTCTATTCAAATGCTTTTCCTGTATGAGTGTTAGCAGTGAAAGCAACGATGGAGGCACCAATGTAAAGGGGATTGTGTGCTGAACAGGTCCAGCACCAGCTTTCAATCCTGGCTCTTCTGCTGTGGGAGCAGAGGCCAAACGTTCGTGCTGTACTCACTGTGCTGCTGGGCAGCTGAGCGACACCACCTGAGAATTCGGATTCAAATGGACTTTTAGGTATGAAGCCGAGGAGAGACTGCAATGATGGTGACCCCGTTGCAAAGCTGCTTGTGTGCTGAAGAAGCAGAGCACTAGCTTTCCCTGCTGCTCCTTCTGCCGTGTGAGCAGATGCCACTGTTCATTCTGTGCTGACTGTGTTGCTGCGCAGCAGAGAGCAGCCTCTGGACTGATTCCATTCAAATGCTTTTCCTGTATGAATGTGAGCAGTGAAAGCAACGATGGAGGCACCAATGTAAAGGTGATTGTGTGATGAACAGGTCCAGCACCAGCTTTCAATCCTGGCTCTTCTGCTGTGGGAGCAGAGGCCAAACGTTCGTGCTGTACTAACTGTGCTGCTGGGCAGCTGAGAGACACCACCTGAGAATTTGGATTCAAATGGACTTTTAGGTAGGAAACCGAGGAGAGACTGCAATGATGGTGACCCCGTTGCAAAGCTGCTTGTGTGCTGAAGAAGCAGAGCACTAGCTTTCCCTGCTGCTCCTTCTGCCGTGTGAGCAGATGCCACTGTTCATTCTGTGCTGTGTTGCTGCCAGCAGGGAGCAGGCTCTGGACGGATTCTATTCAAATGCTTTTCCTGTATGAGTGTTAGCAGTGAAAGCAACGATGGAGGCACCAATGTAAAGGGGATTGTGTGCTGAACAGGTCCAGCACCAGCTTTCAATCCTGGCTCTTCTGCTGTGGGAGCAGAGGCCAAACGTTCGTGCTGTACTCACTGTGCTGCTGGGCAGCTGAGCGACACCACCTGAGAATTCGGATTCAAATGGACTTTTAGGTATGAAGCCGAGGAGAGACTGCAATGATGGTGACCCCGTTGCAAAGCTGCTTGTGTGCTGAAGAAGCAGAGCACTAGCTTTCCCTGCTGCTCCTTCTGCCGTGTGAGCAGATGCCACTGTTCATTCTGTGCTGACTGTGTTGCTGCGCAGCAGAGAGCAGCCTCTGGACTGATTCCATTCAAATGCTTTTCCTGTATGAATGTGAGCAGTGAAAGCAACGATGGAGGCACCAATGTAAAGGTGATTGTTTGATGAACAGGTTCAGCACCAGCTTTCAATCCTGACTCTTCTGCTGTGGGAGCAGAGGCCAAACGTTCGTGCTGTACTAACTGTGCTGCTGGGCAGCTGAGAGACACCACCTGAGAATTTGGATTCAAATGGACTTTTAGGTAGGAAACCGAGGAGAGACTGCAATGATGGTGACCCCGTTGCAAAGCTGCTTGTGTGCTGAAGAAGCAGAGCACTAGCTTTCCCTGCTGCTCCTTCTGCCGTGTGAGCAGATGCCACTGTTCATTCTGTGCTGACTGTGTTGCTGCGCAGCAGAGAGCAGCCTCTCGACTGATTCCATTCAAATGCTTTTCCTGTATGAAAGATAGCAGTGAAAGCAACGATGGAGGCACCAATGTAAAAGGGATTGTGTGCTGAACATGTCCAGCACCAGCTTTCAATCCTGGCTCTTCTGCTGTGGGAGCAGAGGCCAAACGTTCGTGCTGTACTCACTGTGCTGCTGGGCAGCTGAGAGACACCACCTGAGAATTTGGATTCAAATGGACTTTTAGGTATGAACCCGAGGAGAGAGTGCAATGATGGTGACCCCGTTGCAAAGCTGCTTGTGTGCTGAAGAAGCAGAGCACTAGCTTTCCCTGCTGCTCCTTCACCCGTGTGAGCAGATGCCACTGTTCATTCTGTGCTGACTGTGATGCTGCGCAGCAGAGAGCAGCCTCTGGACTGATTCCATTCAAATGCTTTTCCTGTATGAATGTGAGCAGTGAAAGCAACGATGAATGCACCAATGTAAAAGGGATTGTGTGCTGAACAGGTCCAGCACCAGCTTTCAATCCTGGCTCTTCTGCTGTGGGAGCAGAGGCCAAACGTTCGTGCTGTACTAACTGTGCTGCTGGGCAGCTGAGAGACACCACCTGAGAATTTGGATTCAAATTTACTTTTAGGTATGAAACCGAGGAGAGACTGCAATGATGGTGACCCCGTTGCAAAGCTGCTTGTGTGCTGAAGAAGCAGAGCACTAGCTTTCCCTGCAGCTCCTTCTGCCATGTGAGCATATGCCACTGTTCATTCTGTGCTGTGTTGCTGCCAGCAGGGAGCAGGCTCTGGACGGATTCTATTCAAATGCTTTTCCTGTATGAGTGTTAGCAGTGAAAGCAACGATGGAGGCACCAATGTAAAGAGGATTGTGTGCTGAACAGGTCCAGCACCAGCTTTCAATCCTGGCTCTTCTGCTGTGGGAGCAGAGGCCAAACGTTCGTGCTGTACTCACTGTGCTGCTGGGCAGCTGAGCGACACCACCTGAGAATTCGGATTCAAATGGACTTTTAGGTATGAAGCCGAGGAGAGACTGCAATGATGGTGACCCCGTTGCAAAGCTGCTTGTGTGCTGAAGAAGCAGAGCACTAGCTTTCCCTGCTGCTCCTTCTGCCGTGTGAGCAGATGCCACTGTTCATTCTGTGCTGACTGTGTTGCTGCGCAGCAGAGAGCAGCCTCTGGACTGATTCCATTCAAATGCTTTTCCTGTATGAATGTGAGCAGTGAAAGCAACGATGGAGGCACCAATGTAAAGGTGATTGTTTGATGAACAGGTTCAGCACCAGCTTTCAATCCTGACTCTTCTGCTGTGGGAGCAGAGGCCAAACGTTCGTGCTGTACTAACTGTGCTGCTGGGCAGCTGAGAGACACCACCTGAGAATTTGGATTCAAATGGACTTTTAGGTAGGAAACCGAGGAGAGACTGCAATGATGGTGACCCCGTTGCAAAGCTGCTTGTGTGCTGAAGAAGCAGAGCACTAGCTTTCCCTGCTGCTCCTTCTGCCGTGTGAGCAGATGCCACTGTTCATTCTGTGCTGACTGTGTTGCTGCGCAGCAGAGAGCAGCCTCTCGACTGATTCCATTCAAATGCTTTTCCTGTATGAAAGATAGCAGTGAAAGCAACGATGGAGGCACCAATGTAAAAGGGATTGTGTGCTGAACAGGTCCAGCACCAGCTTTCAATCCTGGCTCTTCTGCTGTGGGAGCAGAGGCCAAACGTTCGTGCTGTACTCACTGTGCTGCTGGGCAGCTGAGAGACACCACCTGAGAATTTGGATTCAAATGGACTTTTAGGTATGAACCCGAGGAGAGACTGCAATGATGGTGACCCCGTTGCAAAGCTGCTTGTGTGCTGAAGAAGCAGAGCACTAGCTTTCCCTGCTGCTCCTTCACCCGTGTGAGCAGATGCCACTGTTCATTCTGTGCTGACTGTGATGCTGCGCAGCAGAGAGCAGCCTCTGGACTGATTCCATTCAAATGCTTTTCCTGTATGAATGTGAGCAGTGAAAGCAACGATGAATGCACCAATGTAAAAGGGATTGTGTGCTGAACAGGTCCAGCACCAGCTTTCAATCCTGGCTCTTCTGCTGTGGGAGCAGAGGCCAAACGTTCGTGCTGTACTAACTGTGCTGCTGGGCAGCTGAGAGACACCACCTGAGAATTTGGATTCAAATTTACTTTTAGGTATGAAACCGAGGAGAGACTGCAATGATGGTGACCCCGTTGCAAAGCTGCTTGTGTGCTGAAGAAGCAGAGCACTAGCTTTCCCTGCAGCTCCTTCTGCCATGTGAGCATATGCCACTGTTCATTCTGTGCTGTGTTGCTGCCAGCAGGGAGCAGGCTCTGGACGGATTCTATTCAAATGCTTTTCCTGTATGAGTGTTAGCAGTGAAAGCAACGATGGAGGCACCAATGTAAAGAGGATTGTGTGCTGAACAGGTCCAGCACCAGCTTTCAATCCTGGCTCTTCTGCTGTGGGAGCAGAGGCCAAACGTTCGTGCTGTACTCACTGTGCTGCTGGGCAGCTGAGAGACACCACCTGAGAATTCGGATTCAAATGGACTTTTAGGTATGAAGCCGAGGAGAGACTGCAATGATGGTGACCCCGTTGCAAAGCTGCTTGTGTGCTGAAGAAGCAGAGCACTAGCTTTCCCTGCTGCTCCTTCTGCCGTGTGAGCAGATGCCACTGTTCATTCTGTGCTGACTGTGTTGCTGCGCAGCAGAGAGCAGCCTCTGGACTGATTCCATTCAAATGCTTTTCCTGTATGAATGTGAGCAGTGAAAGCAACGATGGAGGCACCAATGTAAAGGTGATTGTGTGATGAACAGGTCCAGCACCAGCTTTCAATCCTGGCTCTTCTGCTGTGGGAGCAGAGGCCAAACGTTCGTGCTGTACTAACTGTGCTGCTGGGCAGCTGAGAGACACCACCTGAGAATTTGGATTCAAATGGACTTTTAGGTAGGAAACCGAGGAGAGACTGCAATGATGGTGACCCCGTTGCAAAGCTGCTTGTGTGCTGAAGAAGCAGAGCACTAGCTTTCCCTGCTGCTCCTTCTGCCGTGTGAGCAGATGCCACTGTTCATTCTGTGCTGACTGTGTTGCTGCGCAGCAGAGAGCAGCCTCTGGACTGATTCCATTCAAATGCTTTTCCTGTATGAATGTGAGCAGTGAAAGCAACGATGGAGGCACCAATGTAAAGGTGATTGTGTGCTGAACAGGTCCAGCACCAGCTTTCAATCCTGGCTCTTCTGCTGTGGGAGCAGAGGCCAAACGTTCGTGCTGTACTAACTGTGCTGCTGGGCAGCTGACAGACACCACCTGAGAATTTGGATTCAAATGGACTTTTAGGTATGAACCCGAGGAGAGACTGCAATGATGGTGACCCCGTTGCAAAGCTGCTTGTGTGCTGAAGAAGCAGAGCACTAGCTTTCCCTGCTGCTCCTTCTCCCGTGTGAGCAGATGCCACTGTTCATTCTGTGCTGACTGTGTTGCTGCGCAGCAGAGAGCAGCCTCTGGACTGATTCCATTCAAATGCTTTTCCTGTATGAAAGTGAGCAGTGAAAGCAACGATGAATGCACCAATGTAAAAGGGATTGTGTGCTGAACAGGTCCAGCACCAGCTTTCAATCCTGGCTCTTCTGCTGTGGGAGCAGAGGCCAAACGTTCGTGCTGTACTAACTGTGCTGCTGGGCAGCTGAGCGACACCACCTGAGAATTCGGATTCAAATGGACGTTTAGGTATGAAGCCGAGGAGAGACTGCAATGATGGTGACCCCGTTGCAAAGCTGCTTGTGTGCTGAAGAAGCAGAGCACTAGCTTTCCCTGCTGCTCCTTCTGCCATGTGAGCAGATGCCACTGTTCATTCTGTGCTGACTGTGTTGCTGCGCAGCAGAGAGCAGCCTCTGGACTGATTCCATTCAAATGCTTTTCCTGTATGAAAGTGAGCAGTGAAAGCAACGATGAATGCACCAATGTAAAAGGG
Organism: Pezoporus flaviventris; assembly: GCF_033815535.1. Lineage (NCBI taxonomy): Eukaryota > Metazoa > Chordata > Aves > Psittaciformes > Psittacidae > Pezoporus > Pezoporus flaviventris. The sequence goes on from NW_026892912.1 coordinate 139,022, forward strand.
ATTGTGTGCTGAACAGGTCCAGCACCAGCTTTCAATCCTGGCTCTTCTGCTGTGGGAGCAGAGGCCAAACGTTCGTGCTGTACTAACTGTGCTGCTGGGCAGCTGAGAGACACCACCTGAGAATTTGGATTCAAATTTACTTTTAGGTATGAAACCGAGGAGAGACTGCAATGATGGTGACCCCGGTGCAAAGCTGCTTGTGTGCTGAAGAAGCAGAGCACTAGCTTTCCCTGCTGCTCCTTCTGCCGTGTGAGCAGATGCCACTCTTCATTCTGTGCTGTGTTGCTGCCAGCAGGGAGCAGGCTCTGGACGGATTCTATTCAAATGCTTTTCCTGTATGAGTGTTAGCAGTGAAAGCAACGATGGAGGCACCAATGTAAAGGGGATTGTGTGCTGAACAGGTCCAGCACCAGCTTTCAATCCTGGCTCTTCTGCTGTGGGAGCAGAGGCCAAACGTTCGTGCTGTACTCACTGTGCTGCTGGGCAGCTGAGCGACACCACCTGAGAATTCGAATTCAAAAGGACTTTTAGGTATGAAGCCGAGGAGAGACTGCAATGATGGTGACACCGTTGCAAAGCTGCTTGTGTGCTGAAGAAGCAGAGCACTAGCTTTCCCTGCAGCTCCTTCTGCCGTGTGAGCAGATGCCACTCTTCATTCTGTGCTGACTGTGTTGCTGCTCAGCAGAGAGCAGCCTCTGGACTGATTCCATTCAAATGCTTTTCCTGTATGAATGTGAGCAGTGAAAGCAACGATGGAGGCACCAATGTAAAGGTGATTGTGTGCTGAACAGGTCCAGCACCAGCTTTCAATCCTGGCTCTTCTGCTGTGGGAGCAGAGGCCAAACGTTCGTGCTGTACTAACTGTGCTGCTGGGCAGCTGAGAGACACCACCTGAGAATTTGGATTCAAATTTACTATTAGGTATGAAACCGAGGAGAGACTGCAATGATGGTGTCCCCGTTGCAAAGCTGCTTGTGTGCTGAAGAAGCAGAGCACTAGCTTTCCCTGCAGCTCCTTCTGCCGTGTGAGCAGATGCCACTGTTCATTCTGTGCTGTGTTGCTGCCAGCAGGGAGCAGGCTCTGGACGGATTCTATTCAAATGCTTTTCCTGTATGAGTGTTAGCAGTGAAAGCAACGATGGAGGCACCAATGTAAAGAGGATTGTGTGCTGAACAGGTCCAGCACCAGCTTTCAATCCTGGCTCTTCTGCTGTGGGAGCAGAGGCCAAACGTTCGTGCTGTACTCACTGTGCTGCTGGGCAGCTGAGAGACACCACCTGAGAATTTGGATTCAAATGGACTTTTAGGTATGAAGCCGAGGAGAGACTGCAATGATGGTGACCCCGTTGCAAAGCTGCTTGTGTGCTGAAGAAGCAGAGCACTAGCTTTCCCTGCTGCTCCTTCTGCCGTGTGAGCAGATGCCACTGTTCATTCTGTGCTGACTGTGTTGCTGCGCAGCAGAGAGCAGCCTCTGGACTGATTCCATTCAAATGCTTTTCCTGTATGAAAGTGAGCAGTGAAAGCAACGATGAATGCACCAATGTAAAAGGGATTGTGTGCTGAACAGGTCCAGCACCAGCTTTCAATCCTGGCTTTTCTGCTGTGGGAGCAGAGGCCAAACGTTCGTGCTGTACTAACTGTGCTGCTGGGCAGCTGAGAGACACCACCTGAGAATTTGGATTCAAATGGACTTTTAGGTATGAAACCGAGGAGAGACTGCAATGATGGTGACCCCGTTGCAAAGCTGCTTGTGTGCTGAAGAAGCAGAGCACTAGCTTTCCCTGCTGCTCCTTCTGCCGTGTGAGCAGATGCCACTGTTCTTTCTGTGCTGTGTTGCTGCCAGCAGGGAGCAGGCTCTGGACGGATTCTATTCAAATGCTTTTCCTGTATGAGTGTTAGCAGTGAAAGCAACGATGGAGGCACCAATGTAAAGGGGATTGTGCGCTGAACAGGTCCAGCACCAGCTTTCAATCCTGGCTCTTCTGCTGTGGGAGCAGAGGCCAAACGTTCGTGCTGTACTCACTGTGCTGCTGGGCAGCTGAGCGACACCACCTGAGAATTCGGATTCAAAAGGACTTTTAGGTATGAAGCCGAGGAGAGACTGCAATGATGGTGACACCGTTGCAAAGCTGCTTGTGTGCTGAAGAAGCAGAGCACTAGCTTTCCCTGCAGCTCCTTCTGCCGTGTGAGCAGATGCCACTGTTCATTCTGTGCTGACTGTGTTGCTGCGCAGCAGAGAGCAGCCTCTGGACTGATTCCATTCAAATGCTTTTCCTGTATGAATGTGAGCAGTGAAAGCAACGATGGAGGCACCAATGTAAAGGTGATTGTGTGCTGAACAGGTCCAGCACCAGCTTTCAATCCTGGCTCTTCTGCTGTGGGAGCAGAGGCCAAACGTTCGTGCTGTACTAACTGTGCTGCTGGGCAGCTGAGGGACACCACCTGAGAATTTGGATTCAAATGGACTTTTAGGTATGAACCCGAGGAGAGACTGCAATGATGGTGACCCCGTTGCAAAGCTGCTTGTGTGCTGAAGAAGCAGAGCACTAGCTTTCCCTGCTGCTCCTTCTGCCGTGTGAGCAGATGCCACTGTTCATTCTGTGCTGTGTTGCTGCCAGCAGGGAGCAGGCTCTGGACGGATTCTATTCAAATGCTTTTCCTGTATGAGTGTTAGCAGTGAAAGCAACGATGGAGGCACCAATGTAAAGGGGATTGTGTGCTGAACAGGTCCAGCACCAGCTTTCAATCCTGGCTCTTCTGCTGTGGGAGCAGAGGCCAAACGTTCGTGCTGTACTCACTGTGCTGCTGGGCAGCTGAGCGACACCACCTGAGAATTCGGATTCAAATGGACTTTTAGGTATGAAGCCGAGGAGAGACTGCAATGATGGTGACCCCGTTGCAAAGCTGCTTGTGTGCTGAAGAAGCAGAGCACTAGCTTTCCCTGCTGCTCCTTCTGCCGTGTGAGCAGATGCCACTCTTCATTCTGTGCTGACTGTGTTGCTGCGCAGCAGAGAGCAGCCTCTGGACTGATTCCATTCAAATGCTTTTCCTGTATGAATGTGAGCAGTGAAAGCAACGATGGAGGCACCAATGTAAAGGTGATTGTGTGATGAACAGGTTCAGCACCAGCTTTCAATCCTGACTCTTCTGCTGTGGGAGCAGAGGCCAAACGTTCGTGCTGTACTCACTGTGCTGCTGGGCAGCTGAGAGACACCACCTGAGAATTTGGATTCAAATGGACTTTTAGGTATGAAACCGAGGAGAGACTGCAATGATGGTGACCCCGTTGCAAAGCTGCTTGTGTGCTGAAGAAGCAGAGCACTAGCTTTCCCTGCTGCTCCTTCTGCCATGTGAGCAGATGCCACTGTTCATTCTGTGCTGACTGTGTTGCTGCGCAGCAGAGAGCAGCCTCTGGACTGATTCCATTCAAATGCTTTTCCTGTATGAAAGTGAGCAGTGAAAGCAACGATGAATGCACCAATGTAAAAGGGATTGTGTGCTGAACAGGTCCAGCACCAGCTTTCAATCCTGTCTCTTCTGCTGTGGGAGCAGAGGCCAAACGTTCGTGCTGTACTAACTGTGCTGCTGGGCAGCTGAGAGACACCACCTGAGAATTTGGATTCAAATTTACTTTTAGGTATGAAACCGAGGAGAGACTGCAATGATGGTGACCCCGTTGCAAAGCTGCTTGTGTGCTGAAGAAGCAGAGCACTAGCTTTCCCTGCTGCTCCTTCTGCCGTGTGAGCAGATGCCACTCTTCATTCTGTGCTGTGTTGCTGCCAGCAGGGAGCAGGCTCTGGACGGATTCTATTCAAATGCTTTTCCTGTATGAGTGTTAGCAGTGAAAGCAACGATGGAGGCACCAATGTAAAGGGGATTGTGTGCTGAACAGGTCCAGCACCAGCTTTCAATCCTGGCTCTTCTGCTGTGGGAGCAGAGGCCAAACGTTCGTGCTGTACTCACTGTGCTGCTGGGCAGCTGAGCGACACCACCTGAGAATTCGGATTCAAATGGACTTTTAGGTATGAAGCCGAGGAGAGACTGCAATGATGGTGACCCCGTTGCAAAGCTGCTTGTGTGCTGAAGAAGCAGAGCACTAGCTTTCCCTGCTGCTCCTTCTGCCGTGTGAGCAGATGCCACTGTTCATTCTGTGCTGACTGTGTTGCTGCGCAGCAGAGAGCAGCCTCTGGACTGATTCCATTCAAATGCTTTTCCTGTATGAATGTGAGCAGTGAAAGCAACGATGAATGCACCAATGTAAAAGGGATTGTGTGCTGAACAGGTCCAGCACCAGCTTTCAATCCTGGCTCTTCTGCTGTGGGAGCAGAGGCCAAACGTTCGTGCTGTACTAACTGTGCTGCTGGGCAGCTGGGAGACACCACCTGAGAATTTGTATTCAAATGGGCTTTTAGGTAGGAAACCGAGGAGAGACTGCAATGATGGTGACCCCGTTTCAAAGCTGCTTGTGTGCTGAAGAAGCAGAGCACTAGCTTTCCCTGCTGCTCCTTCTGCCGTGTGAGCAGATGCCACTGTTCATTCTGTGCTGTGTTCCTGCGCAGCAGAGAGCAGCCTCTGGACTGATTCCATTCAAATGCTTTTCCTGTATGAAAGTGAGCAGTGAAAGCAACGATGGAGGCACCAATGTAAAGGGGATTGTGTGCTGAACAGGTCCAGCACCAGCTTTCAATCCTGGCTCTTCTGCTGTGGGAGCAGAGGCCAAACGTTCGTGCTGTACTCACTGTGCTGCTGGGCAGCTGAGAGACACCACCTGAGAATTTGGATTCAAATGGACTTTTAGGTATGAAACCGAGGAGAGACTGTAATGATGGTGACCCCGTTGCAAAGCTGCTTGTGCGCTGAAGAAGCAGAGCACTAGCTTTCCCTGCTGCTCCTTCTGCCGTGTGAGCAGATGCCACTGTTCATTCTGTGCTGACTGTGTTGCTGCACAGCAGAGAGCAGCCTCTGGACTGATTCCATTCAAATGCTTTTCCTGTATGAAAGTGAGCAGTGAAAGCAACGATGAATGCACCAATGTAAAAGGGATTGTGTGCTGAACAGGTCCAGCACCAGCTTTCAATCCTGGCTCTTCTGCTGTGGGAGCAGAGGCCAAACGTTCGTGCTGTACTAACTGTGCTGCTGGGCAGCTGAGAGACACCACCTGAGAATTTGGATTCAAATGGACTTTTAGGTATGAACCCGAGGAGAGACTGCAATGATGGTGACCCCGTTGCAAAGCTGCTTGTGTGCTGAAGAAGCAGAGCACTAGCTTTCCCTGCTGCTCCTTCTGCCGTGTGAGCAGATGACACTCTTCATTCTGTGCTGACTGTGTTGCTGCGCAGCAGAGAGCAGCCTCTGGACTGATTCCATTCAAATGCTTTTCCTGTATGAAAGTGAGCAGTGAAAGCAACGATGAATGCACCAATGTAAAAGGGATTGTGTGCTGAACAGGTCCAGCACCAGCTTTCAATCCTGGCTCTTCTGCTGTTGGAGCAGAGGCCAAACGTTCGTGCTGTACTAACTGTGCTGCTGGGCAGCTGAGAGACACCACCTGAGAATTTGGATTCAAATGGACTTTTAGGTATGAACCCGAGGAGAGACTGCAATGATGGTGACCCCGTTGCAAAGCTGCTTGTGTGCTGAAGAAGCAGAGCACTAGCTTTCCCTGCTGCTCCTTCTGCCGTGTGAGCAGAAGCCACTGTTCATTCTGTGCTGACTGTGTGGCTGCGCAGCAGAGAGCAGCCTCTCGACTGATTCCATTCAAATGCTTTTCCTGTATGAAAGTGAGCAGTGAAAGCAACGATGAATGCACCAATGTAAAAGGGATTGTGTGCTGAACAGGTCCAGCACCAGCTTTCAATCCTGGCTCTTCTGCTGTGGGAGCAGAGGCCAAACGTTCGTGCTGTACTAACTGTGCTGCTGGGCAGCTGAGAGACACCACCTGAGAATTTGGATTCAAATGGACTTTTAGGTATGAACCCGAGGAGAGACTGCAATGATGGTGACCCCGTTGCAAAGCTGCTTGTGTGCTGAAGAAGCAGAGCACTAGCTTTCCCTGCTGCTCCTTCTGCCGTGTGAGCAGATGCCACTCTTCATTCTGTGCTGACTGTGTTGCTGCGCAGCAGAGAGCAGCCTCTGGACTGATTCCATTCAAATGCTTTTCCTGTATGAAAGTGAGCAGTGAAAGCAACGATGAATGCACCAATGTAAAAGGGATTGTGAGCTGAACAGGTCCAGCACCAGCTTTCAATCCTGGCTCTTCTGCTGTTGGAGCAGAGGCCAAACGTTCGTGCTGTACTAACTGTGCTGCTGGGCAGCTGAGAGACACCACCTGAGAATTTGGATTCAAATGGACTTTTAGGTATGAAACCGAGGAGAGACTGCAATGATGGTGACCCCGTTGCAAAGCTGCTTGTGTGCTGAAGAAGCAGAGCACTAGCTTTCCCTGCTGCTCCTTCTGCCGTGTGAGCAGATGCCCCTGTTCATTCTGTGCTGTGTTGCTGCCAGCAGGGAGCAGGCTCTGGACGGATTCTATTCAAATGCTTTTCCTGTATGAGTGTTAGCAGTGAAAGCAACGATGGAGGCACCAATGTAAAGGGGATTGTGTGCTGAACAGGTCCAGCACCAGCTTTCAATCCTGGCTCTTCTGCTGTGGGAGCAGAGGCCAAACGTTCGTGCTGTACTCACTGTGCTGCTGGGCAGCTGAGCGACACCACCTGAGTATTCGGATTCAAATGGACGTTTAGGTATGAAGCCGAGGAGAGACTGCAATGATGGTGACCCCGTTGCAAAGCTGCTTGTGTGCTGAAGAAGCAGAGCACTAGCTTTCCCTGCTGCTCCTTCTGCCGTGTGAGCAGATGCCACTGTTCATTCTGTGCTGACTGTGTTGCTGCGCAGCAGAGAGCAGCCTCTGGACTGATTCCATTCAAATGCTTTTCCTGTATGAATGTGAGCAGTGAAAGCAACGATGGAGGCACCAATGTAAAGGGGATTGTGTGCTGAACAGGTCCAGCACCAGCTTTCAATCCTTGCTCTTCTGCTGTGGGAGCAGAGGCCAAACGTTCGTGCTGTACTAACTGTGCTGCTGGGCAGCTGAGAGACACCACCTGAGAATTTGGATTCAAATGGACTTTTAGGTATGAACCCGAGGAGAGACTGCAATGATGGTGACCCCGTTGCAAAGCTGCTTGTGTGCTGAAGAAGCAGAGCACTAGCTTTCCCTGCTGCTCCTTCTGCCGTGTGAGCAGAAGCCACTGTTCATTCTGTGCTGACTGTGTTGCTGCGCAGCAGAGAGCAGGCTCTGGACTGATTCCATTCAAATGCTTTTCCTGTATGAAAGTGAGCAGTGAAAGCAACGATGAATGCACCAATGTAAAAGGGATTGTGTGCTGAACAGGTCCAGCACCAGCTTTCAATCCTGGCTCTTCTGCTGTTGGAGCAGAGGCCAAACGTTCGTGCTGTACTAACTGTGCTGCTGGGCAGCTGAGAGACACCACCTGAGAATTTGGATTCAAATGGACTTTTAGGTATGAAACCGAGGAGAGACTGCAATGATGGTGACCCCGTTGCAAAGCTGCTTGTGTGCTGAAGAAGCAGAGCACTAGCTTTCCCTGCTGCTCCTTCTGCCGTGTGAGCAGATGCCACTGTTCATTCTGTGCTGTGTTGCTGCCAGCAGGGAGCAGGCTCTGGACGGATTCTATTCAAATGCTTTTCCTGTATGAGTGTTAGCAGTGAAAGCAACGATGAATGCACCAATGTAAAGGGGATTGTGTGCTGAACAGGTCCAGCACCAGCTTTCAATCCTGGCTCTTCTGCTGTGGGAGCAGAGGCCAAACGTTCGTGCTGTACTCACTGTGCTGCTGGGCAGCTGAGAGACACCACCTGAGTATTCGGATTCAAATGGACGTTTAGGTATGAAGCCGAGGAGAGACTGCAATGATGGTGACCCCGTTGCAAAGCTGCTTGTGTGCTGAAGAAGCAGAGCACTAGCTTTCCCTGCTGCTCCTTCTGCCGTGTGAGCAGATGCCACTGTTCATTCTGTGCTGACTGTGTTGCTGCGCAGCAGAGAGCAGCCTCTGGACTGATTCCATTCAAATGCTTTTCCTGTATGAATGTGAGCAGTGAAAGCAACGATGGAGGCACCAATGTAAAGGGGATTGTGTGCTGAACAGGTCCAGCACCAGCTTTCAATCCTTGCTCTTCTGCTGTGGGAGCAGAGGCCAAACGTTCGTGCTGTACTAACTGTGCTGCTGGGCAGCTGAGAGACACCACCTGAGAATTTGGATTCAAATGGACTTTTAGGTAGGAAACCGAGGAGAGACTGCAATGATGGTGACCCCGTTGCAAAGCTGCTTGTGTGCTGAAGAAGCAGAGCACTAGCTTTCCCTGCTGCTCCTTCTGCCGTGTGAGCAGATGCCACTCTTCATTCTGTGCTGACTCTGTTGCTGCGCAGCAGAGAGCAGCCTCTCGACTGATTCCATTCAAATGCTTTTCCTGTATGAAAGTGAGCAGTGAAAGCAACGATGAATGCACCAATGTAAAAGGGATTGTGAGCTGAACAGGTCCAGCACCAGCTTTCAATCCTGGCTCTTCTGCTGTGGGAGCAGAGGCCAAACGTTCGTGCTGTACTAACTGTGCTGCTGGGCAGCTGAGAGACACCACCTGAGAATTTGGATTCAAATGGACTTTTAGGTATGAAACCGAGGAGAGACTGCAATGATGGTGACCCCGTTGCAAAGCTGCTTGTGTGCTGAAGAAGCAGAGCACTAGCTTTCCCTGCTGCTCCTTCTACCGTGTGAGCAGATGCCACTGTTCATTCTGTGCTGTTTTGCTGCCAGGAGGGAGCAGGCTCTGGACGGATTCTATTCAAATGCTTTTCCTGTATGAGTGTTAGCAGTGAAAGCAACGATGGAGGCACCAATGTAAAGGGGATTGTGTGCTGAACAGGTCCAGCACCAGCTTTCAATCCTGGCTCTTCTGCTGTGGGAGCAGAGGCCAAACGTTCGTGCTGTACTCACTGTGCTGCTGGGCAGCTGAGAGACACCACCTGAGAATTCGGATTCAAATGGACTTTTAGGTATGAACCCGAGGAGAGACAGCAATGATGGTGACCCCGTTGCAAAGCTGCTTGTGTGCTGAAGAAGCAGAGCACTAGCTTTCCCTGCTGCTCCTTCTGCCGTGTGAGCAGATGCCACTCTTCATTCTGTGCTGACTGTGTTGCTGCGCAGCAGAGAGCAGCCTCTGGACTGATTCCATTCAAATGCTTTTCCTGTATGAATGTGAGCAGTGAAAGCAACGATGGAGGCACCAATGTAAAGGTGATTGTGTGCTGAACAGGTTCAGCACCAGCTTTCAATCCTGGCTCTTCTGCTGTGGGAGCAGAGGCCAAACGTTCGTGCTGTACTGTGCTGCTGGGCAGCTGAGAGGTACACCACCTGAGAATTTGGATTCAAATGGACTTTTAGGTAGGAAACCGCGGAGAGACTGCAATGGTGGTGACCCCGTTGCAAAGCTGCTTGTGTGCTGAAGAAGCAGAGCACTAGCTTTCCCTGCTGCTCCTTCTGCCGTGTGAGCAGATGCCACTGTTCATTCTGTGCTGTGTTGCTGCCAGCAGGGAGCAGGGTCTGGACGGAATTCTATTCAAATGCTTTTCCTGTATGAGTGTTAGCAGTGAAAGCAACGATGAATGCACCAATGTAAAGGGGATTGTGTGCTGAACAGGTCCAGCACCAGCTTTCAATCCTGGCTCTTCTGCTGTGGGAGCAGAGGCCAAACGTTCGTGCTGTACTCACTGTGCTGCTGGGCAGCTGAGAGACACCACCTGAGAATTTGGATTCAAATGGACTTTTAGGTATGAAACCGAGGAGAGACTGCAATGATGGTGACCCCGTTGCAAAGCTGCTTGTGTGCTGAAGAAGCAGAGCACTAGCTTTCCCTGCTGCTCCTTCTGCCGTGTGAGCAGATGCCACTGTTCATTCTGTGCTGTGTTGCTGCCAGCAGGGAGCAGGCTCTGGACGGATTCTATTCAAATGCTTTTCCTGTATGAGTGTTAGCAGTGAAAGCAACGATGGAGGCACCAAATGTAAAGGGGATTGTGTGCTGAACAGGTCCAGCACCAGCTTTCAATCCTGGCTCTTCTGCTGTGGGAGCAGAGGCCAAACGTTCGTGCTGTACTCACTGTGCTGCTGGGCAGCTGAGAGACACCACCTGAGTATTCGGATTCAAATGGACGTTTAGGTATGAAGCCGAGGAGAGACTGCAATGATGGTGACCCCGTTGCAAAGCTGCTTGTGTGCTGAAGAAGCAGAGCACTAGGTTTCCCTGCTGCTCCTTCTGCCGTGTGAGCAGATGCCACTGTTCATTCTGTGCTGACTGTGTTGCTGCGCAGCAGAGAGCAGCCTCTGGACTGATTCCATTCAAATGCTTTTCCTGTATGAATGTGAGCAGTGAAAGCAACGATGGAGGCACCAATGTAAAGGGGATTGTGTGCTGAACAGGTCCAGCACCAGCTTTCAATCCTTGCTCTTCTGCTGTGGAGCAGAGGCCAAACGTTCGTGCTGTACTAACTGTGCTGCTGGGCAGCTGAGAGACACCACCTGAGAATTTGGATTCAAATGGACTTTTAGGTAGGAAACCGAGGAGAGACTGCAATGATGGTGACCCCGTTGCAAAGCTGCTTGTGTGCTGAAGAAGCAGAGCACTAGCTTTCCCTGCTGCTCCTTCTGCCGTGTGAGCAGATGCCACTGTTCATTCTGTGCTGACTGTGTTGCTGCGCAGCAGAGAGCAGCCTCTGGACTGATTCCATTCAAATGCTTTTCCTGTATGAAAGTGAGCAGTGAAAGCAACGATGAATGCACCAATGTAAAAGGGATTGTGAGCTGAACAGGTCCAGCACCAGCTTTCAATCCTGGCTCTTCTGCTGTGGGAGCAGAGGCCAAACGTTCGTGCTGTACTAACTGTGCTGCTGGGCAGCTGAGAGACACCACCTGAGAATTTGGATTCAAATGGACTTTTAGGTATGAAACCGAGGAGAGACTGCAATGATGGTGACCCCGTTGCAAAGCTGCTTGTGTGCTGAAGAAGCAGAGCACTAGCTTTCCCTGCTGCTCCTTCTACCGTGTGAGCAGATGCCACTGTTCATTCTGTGCTGTTTTGCTGCCAGGAGGGGAGCAGGCTCTGGACGGATTCTATTCAAATGCTTTTCCTGTATGAGTGTTAGCAGTGAAAGCAACGATGGAGGCACCAATGTAAAGGGGATTGTGTGCTGAACAGGTCCAGCACCAGCTTTCAATCCTGGCTCTTCTGCTGTGGGAGCAGAGGCCAAACGTTCGTGCTGTACTCACTGTGCTGCTGGGCAGCTGAGCGACACCACCTGAGAATTCGGATTCAAATGGACTTTTAGGTATGAACCCGAGGAGAGACAGCAATGATGGTGACCCCGTTGCAAAGCTGCTTGTGTGCTGAAGAAGCAGAGCACTAGCTTTCCCTGCTGCTCCTTCTGCCGTGTGAGCAGATGCCACTCTTCATTCTGTGCTGACTGTGTTGCTGCGCAGCAGAGAGCAGCCTCTGGACTGATTCCATTCAAATGCTTTTCCTGTATGAATGTGAGCAGTGAAAGCAACGATGGAGGCACCAATGTAAAGGTGATTGTGTGCTGAACAGGTTCAGCACCAGCTTTCAATCCTGGCTCTTCTGCTGTGGGAGCAGAGGCCAAACGTTCGTGCTGTACTAACTGTGCTGCTGGGCAGCTGAGAGACACCACCTGAGAATTTGGATTCAAATGGACTTTTAGGTATGAAACCGAGGAGAGACTGCAATGATGGTGACCCCGTTGCAAAGCTGCTTGTGTGCTGAAGAAGCAGAGCACTAGCTTTCCCTGCTGCTCCTTCTGCCGTGTGAGCAGATGCCACTCTTCATTCTGTGCTGTGTTGCTGCCAGCAGGGAGCAGGCTCTGGACGGATTCTATTCAAATGCTTTTCCTGTATGAGTGTTAGCAGTGAAAGCAACGATGGAGGCACCAATGTAAAGGGGATTGTGTGCTGAACAGGTCCAGCACCAGCTTTCAATCCTGGCTCTTCTGCTGTGGGAGCAGAGGCCAAACGTTCGTGCTGTACTCACTGTGCTGCTGGGCAGCTGAGAGACACCACCTGAGAATTTGGATTCAAATGGACTTTTAGGTATGAACCCGAGGAGAGACTGCAATGATGGTGACCCCGTTGCAAAGCTGCTTGTGTGCTGAAGAAGCAGAGCACTAGCTTTCCCTGCTGCTCCTTCACCCGTGTGAGCAGATGCCACTGTTCATTCTGTGCTGACTGTGTTGCTGCGCAGCAGAGAGCAGCCTCTGGACTGATTCCATTCAAATGCTTTTCCTGTATGAAAGTGAGCAGTGAAAGCAACGATGAATGCACCAATGTAAAAGGGATTGTGTGCTGAACAGGTCCAGCACCAGCTTTCAATCCTGGCTTTTCTGCTGTGGGAGCAGAGGCCAAACGTTCGTGCTGTACTAACTGTGCTGCTGGGCAGCTGAGAGACACCACCTGAGAATTTGGATTCAAATGGACTTTTAGGTATGAAACCGAGGAGAGACTGCAATGATGGTGACCCCGTTGCAAAGCTGCTTGTGTGCTGAAGAAGCAGAGCACTAGCTTTCCCTGCTGCTCCTTCTGCCGTGTGAGCAGATGCCACTGTTCATTCTGTGCTGACTGTGTTGCTGCGCAGCAGAGAGCAGCCTCTGGACTGATTCCATTCAAATGCTTTTCCTGTATGAAAGTGAGCAGTGAAAGCAACGATGAATGCACCAATGTAAAAGGGATTGTGTGCTGAACAGGTCCAGCACCAGCTTTCAATCCTGGCTCTTCTGCTGTGGGAGCAGAGGCCAAACGTTCGTGCTGTACTAACTGTGCTGCTGGGCAGCTGAGAGACACCACCTGAGAATTTGGATTCAAATTTACTTTTAGGTATGAAACCGAGGAGAGACTGCAATGATGGTGACCCCGTTGCAAAGCTGCTTGTGTGCTGAAGAAGCAGAGCACTAGCTTTCCCTGCTGCTCCTTCTGCCGTGTGAGCAGATGCCACTGTTCATTCTGTGCTGTGTTGCTGCCAGCAGGGAGCAGGCTCTGGACGGATTCTATTCAAATGCTTTTCCTGTATGAGTGTTGGCAGTGAAAGCAACGATGGATGCACCAATGTAAAGGGGATTGTGTGCTGAACAGGTCCAGCACCAGCTTTCAATCCTGGCTCTTCTGCTGTGGGAGCAGAGGCCAAACGTTCGTGCTGTACTCACTGTGCTGCTGGGCAGCTGAGCGACACCACCTGAGAATTCGGATTCAAATGGACTTTTAGGTATGAAGCCGAGGAGAGACTGCAATGATGGTGACCCCGTTGCAAAGCTGCTTGTGTGCTGAAGAAGCAGAGCACTAGCTTTCCCTGCTGCTCCTTCTGCCGTGTGAGCAGATGCCACTGTTCATTCTGTGCTGACTGTGTTGCTGCGCAGCAGAGAGCAGCCTCTGGACTGATTCCATTCAAATGCTTTTCCTGTATGAATGTGAGCAGTGAAAGCAACGATGGAGGCACCAATGTAAAGGTGATTGTGTGCTGAACAGGTCCAGCACCAGCTTTCAATCCTGGCTCTTCTGCTGTGGGAGCAGAGGCCAAACGTTCGTGCTGTACTAACTGTGCTGCTGGGCAGCTGAGAGACACCACCTGAGAATTTGGATTCAAATGGACTTTTAGGTAGGAAACCGAGGAGAGACTGCAATGATGGTGACCCCGTTGCAAAGCTGCTTGTGTGCTGAAGAAGCAGAGCACTAGCTTTCCCTGCTGCTCCTTCTGCCGTGTGAGCAGATGCCACTGTTCATTCTGTGCTGACTGTGTTGCTGCGCAGCAGAGAGCAGCCTCTGGACTGATTCCATTCAAATGCTTTTCCTGTATGAAAGTGAGCAGTGAAAGCAACGATGAATGCACCAATGTAAAAGGGATTGTGTGCTGAACAGGTCCAGCACCAGCTTTCAATCCTGGCTCTTCTGCTGTGGGAGCAGAGGCCAAACGTTCGTGCTGTACTAACTGTGCTGCTGGGCAGCTGGGAGACACCACCTGAGAATTTGTATTCAAATGGGCTTTTAGGTAGGAAACCGAGGAGAGACTGCAATGATGGTGACCCCGTTGCAAAGCTGCTTGTGTGCTGAAGAGACACAGCACTAGCTTTCCCTGCTGGTCCTTCTGCCGTGTGAGCAGATGCCCCTGTTCATTCTGTGCTGTGTTGCTGCCAGCAGGGAGCAGGCTCTGGACTGATTCTATTCAAATGTTTTTTCTGTACGAGTGTTGGCAGTGAAAGCAACGATGGATGCACCAATGTAAAGGGGATTGTGTGCTGAACAGGTCCAGCACCAGCTTTCAATCCTGGCTCTTCTGCTGTGGGAGCAGAGGCCAAACGTTCGTGCTGTACTCACTGTGCTGCTGGGCAGCTGAGAGAGACCACCTGAGAATTTGGATTCAAATGGACTTTTAGGTATGAAACCGAGGAGAGACTGCAATGATGGTGACCCCGTTGCAAAGCTGCTTGTGTGCTGAAGAAGCAGAGCACTAGCTTTCCCTGCTGCTCCTTCTGCCGTGTGAGCAGATGCCACTGTTCATTCTGTGCTGACTGTGTTCCTGCGCAGCAGAGAGCAGCCTCTGGACTGATTCCATTCAAATGCTTTTCCTGTATGAAAGTGAGCAGTGAAAGCAACGATGGAGGCACCAATGTAAAGGGGATTGTGTGCTGAACAGGTCCAGCACCAGCTTTCAATCCTGGCTCTTCTGCTGTGGGAGCAGAGGCCAAACGTTCGTGCTGTACTCACTGTGCTGCTGGGCAGCTGAGAGACACCACCTGAGAATTCGGATTCAAATGGACTTTTAGGTATGAAGCCGAGGAGAGACTGCAATGATGGTGACCCCGTTGCAAAGCTGCTTGTGTGCTGAAGAAGCAGAGCACTAGCTTTCCCTGCTGCTCCTTCTGCCGTGTGAGCAGATGCCACTCTTCATTCTGTGCTGTGTTGCTGCCAGCAGGGAGCAGGCTCTGGACGGATTCTATTCAAATGCTTTTCCTGTATGAGTGTTAGCAGTGAAAGCAACGATGGAGGCACCAATGTAAAGGGGATTGTGTGCTGAACAGGTCCAGCACCAGCTTTCAATCCTGGCTCTTCTGCTGTGGGAGCAGAGGCCAAACGTTCGTGCTGTACTCACTGTGCTGCTGGGCAGCTGAGCGACACCACCTGAGAATTCGGATTCAAATGGACGTTTAGGTATGAAGCCGAGGAGAGACTGCAATGATGGTGACCCCGTTGCAAAGCTGCTTGTGTGCTGAAGAAGCAGAGCACTAGCTTTCCCTGCTGCTCCTTCTGCCGTGTGAGCAGATGCCACTGTTCATTCTGTGCTGACTGTGTTGCTGCGCAGCAGAGAGCAGCCTCTGGACTGATTCCATTCAAATGCTTTTCCTGTATGAATGTGAGCAGTGAAAGCAACGATGGAGGCACCAATGTAAAGGTGATTGTGTGCTGAACAGGTCCAGCACCAGCTTTCAATCCTGGCTCTTCTGCTGTGGGAGCAGAGGCCAAACGTTCGTGCTGTACTAACTGTGCTGCTGGGCAGCTGAGAGACACCACCTGAGAATTTGGATTCAAATGGACTTTTAGGTATGAACCCGAGGAGAGACTTCAATGATCGTGACCCCGTTTCAAAGCTGCTTGTGTGCTGAAGAAGCAGAGCACTAGCTTTCCCTGCTGCTCCTTCTGCCGTGTGAGCAGATGCCACTGTTCATTCTGTGCTGTGTTCCTGCGCAGCAGCGAGCAGCCTCTGGACTGATTCCATTCAAATGCTTTTCCTGTATGAAAGTGAGCAGTGAAAGCAACGATGGAGGCACCAATGTAAAGGGGATTGTGTGCTGAACAGGTCCAGCACCAGCTTTCAATCCTGGCTCTTCTGCTGTGGGAGCAGAGGCCAAACGTTCGTGCTGTACTCACTGTGCTGCTGGGCAGCTGAGAGACACCACCTGAGAATTTGGATTCAAATGGACTTTTAGGTATGAAACCGAGGAGAGACTGCAATGATGGTGACCCCGTTGCAAAGCTGCTTGTGCGCTGAAGAAGCAGAGCACTAGCTTTCCCTGCTGCTCCTTCTGCCGTGTGAGCAGATGCCACTGTTCATTCTGTGCTGACTGTGTTGCTGCACAGCAGAGAGCAGCCTCTGGACTGATTCCATTCAAATGCTTTTCCTGTATGAAAGTGAGCAGTGAAAGCAACGATGAATGCACCAATGTAAAAGGGATTGTGTGCTGAACAGGTCCAGCACCAGCTTTCAATCCTGACTCTTCTGCTGTGGGAGCAGAGGCCAAACGTTCGTGCTGTACTAACTGTGCTGCTGGGCAGCTGAGAGACACCACCTGAGAATTTGGATTCAAATGGACTTTTAGGTATGAAACCGAGGAGAGACTGCAATGATGGTGACCCCGTTGCAAAGCTGCTTGTGTGCTGAAGAAGCAGAGCACTAGCTTTCCCTGCTGGTCCTTCTGCCGTGTGAGCAGATGCCACTGTTCATTCTGTGCTGACTGTGTTGCTGCGCAGCAGAGAGCAGCCTCTCGACTGATTCCATTCAAATGCTTTTCCTGTATGAAAGTGAGCAGTGAAAGCAACGATGAATGCACCAATGTAAAAGGGATTGTGTGCTGAACAGGTCCAGCACCAGCTTTCAATCCTGGCTCTTCTGCTGTGGGAGCAGAGGCCAAACGTTCGTGCTGTACTAACTGTGCTGCTGGGCAGCTGAGAGACACCACCTGAGAATTTGGATTCAAATTTACTTTTAGGTATGAAACCGAGGAGAGACTGCAATGATGGTGACCCCGTTGCAAAGCTGCTTGTGTGCTGAAGAAGCAGAGCACTAGCTTTCCCTGCTGCTCCTTCTGCCGTGTGAGCAGATGCCACTGTTCATTCTGTGCTGTGTTGCTGCCAGCAGGGAGCAGGCTCTGGACGGATTCTATTCAAATGCTTTTCCTGTATGAGTGTTAGCAGTGAAAGCAACGATGGAGGCACCAATGTAAAGGGGATTGTGTGCTGAACAGGTCCAGCACCAGCTTTCAATCCTGGCTCTTCTGCTGTGGGAGCAGAGGCCAAACGTTCGTGCTGTACTCACTGTGCTGCTGGGCAGCTGAGCGACACCACCTGAGAATTCGGATTCAAATGGACTTTTAGGTATGAAGCCGAGGAGAGACTGCAATGATGGTGACCCCGTTGCAAAGCTGCTTGTGTGCTGAAGAAGCAGAGCACTAGCTTTCCCTGCTGCTCCTTCTGCCGTGTGAGCAGATGCCACTGTTCATTCTGTGCTGACTGTGTTGCTGCGCAGCAGAGAGCAGCCTCTGGACTGATTCCATTCAAATGCTTTTCCTGTATGAATGTGAGCAGTGAAAGCAACGATGGAGGCACCAATGTAAAGGTGATTGTGTGCTGAACAGGTCCAGCACCAGCTTTCAATCCTGGCTCTTCTGCTGTGGGAGCAGAGGCCAAACGTTCGTGCTGTACTAACTGTGCTGCTGGGCAGCTGACAGACACCACCTGAGAATTTGGATTCAAATGGACTTTTAGGTAGGAAACCGAGGAGAGACTGCAATGATGGTGACCCCGTTGCAAAGCTGCTTGTGTGCTGAAGAAGCAGAGCACTAGCTTTCCCTGCTGCTCCTTCTGCCGTGTGAGCAGATGCCACTGTTCATTCTGTGCTGACTGTGTTGCTGCGCAGCAGAGAGCAGCCTCTGGACTGATTCCATTCAAATGCTTTTCCTGTATGAAAGTGAGCAGTGAAAGCAACGATGAATGCACCAATGTAAAAGGGATTGTGTGCTGAACAGGTCCAGCACCAGCTTTCAATCCTGGCTCTTCTGCTGTGGGAGCAGAGGCCAAACGTTCGTGCTGTACTAACTGTGCTGCTGGGCAGCTGGGAGACACCACCTGAGAATTTGTATTCAAATGGGCTTTTAGGTAGGAAACCGAGGAGAGACTGCAATGATGGTGACCCCGTTGCAAAGCTGCTTGTGTGCTGAAGAGACACAGCACTAGCTTTCCCTGCTGGTCCTTCTGCCGTGTGAGCAGATGCCCCTGTTCATTCTGTGCTGTGTTGCTGCCAGCAGGGAGCAGGCTCTGGACTGATTCTATTCAAATGTTTTTTCTGTACGAGTGTTGGCAGTGAAAGCAACGATGGATGCACCAATGTAAAGGGGATTGTGTGCTGAACAGGTCCAGCACCAGCTTTCAATCCTGGCTCTTCTGCTGTGGGAGCAGAGGCCAAACGTTCGTGCTGTACTCACTGTGCTGCTGGGCAGCTGAGAGAGACCACCTGAGAATTTGGATTCAAATGGACTTTTAGGTATGAAACCGAGGAGAGACTGCAATGATGGTGACCCCGTTGCAAAGCTGCTTGTGTGCTGAAGAAGCAGAGCACTAGCTTTCCCTGCTGCTCCTTCTGCCGTGTGAGCAGATGCCACTGTTCATTCTGTGCTGACTGTGTTCCTGCGCAGCAGAGAGCAGGCTCTGGACTGATTCCATTCAAATGCTTTTCCTGTATGAAAGTGAGCAGTGAAAGCAACGATGGAGGCACCAATGTAAAGGGGATTGTGTGCTGAACAGGTCCAGCACCAGCTTTCAATCCTGGCTCTTCTGCTGTGGGAGCAGAGGCCAAACGTTCGTGCTGTACTCACTGTGCTGCTGGGCAGCTGAGAGACACCACCTGAGAATTCGGATTCAAATGGACTTTTAGGTATGAAGCCGAGGAGAGACTGCAATGATGGTGACCCCGTTGCAAAGCTGCTTGTGTGCTGAAGAAGCAGAGCACTAGCTTTCCCTGCTGCTCCTTCTGCCGTGTGAGCAGATGCCACTCTTCATTCTGTGCTGTGTTGCTGCCAGCAGGGAGCAGGCTCTGGACGGATTCTATTCAAATGCTTTTCCTGTATGAGTGTTAGCAGTGAAAGCAACGATGGAGGCACCAATGTAAAGGGGATTGTGTGCTGAACAGGTCCAGCACCAGCTTTCAATCCTGGCTCTTCTGCTGTGGGAGCAGAGGCCAAACGTTCGTGCTGTACTCACTGTGCTGCTGGGCAGCTGAGCGACACCACCTGAGAATTCGGATTCAAATGGACTTTTAGGTATGAAGCCGAGGAGAGACTGCAATGATGGTGACCCCGTTGCAAAGCTGCTTGTGTGCTGAAGAAGCAGAGCACTAGCTTTCCCTGCTGCTCCTTCTGCCGTGTGAGCAGATGCCACTGTTCATTCTGTGCTGACTGTGTTGCTGCGCAGCAGAGAGCAGCCTCTGGACTGATTCCATTCAAATGCTTTTCCTGTATGAATGTGAGCAGTGAAAGCAACGATGGAGGCACCAATGTAAAGGTGATTGTGTGCTGAACAGGTCCAGCACCAGCTTTCAATCCTGGCTCTTCTGCTGTGGGAGCAGAGGCCAAACGTTCGTGCTGTACTAACTGTGCTGCTGGGCAGCTGAGAGACACCACCTGAGAATTTGGATTCAAATGGACTTTTAGGTATGAACCCGAGGAGAGACTTCAATGATCGTGACCCCGTTTCAAAGCTGCTTGTGTGCTGAAGAAGCAGAGCACTAGCTTTCATTGCTGCTCCTTCTGCCGTGTGAGCAGATGCCACTGTTCATTCTGTGCTGTGTTCCTGCGCAGCAGAGAGCAGCCTCTGGACTGATAGCATTCGAATGCTTTTCCTGTATGAAAGTGAGCAGTGAAAGCAACGATGGAGGCACCAATGTAAAGGGGATTGTGTGCTGAACAGGTCCAGCACCAGCTTTCAATCCTGGCTCTTCTGCTGTGGGAGCAGAGGCCAAACGTTCGTGCTGTACTCACTGTGCTGCTGGGCAGCTGAGAGACACCACCTGACAATTTGGATTCAAATGGACTTTTAGGTATGAAACCGAGGAGAGACTGCAATGATGGTGACCCCGTTGCAAAGCTGCTTGTGCGCTGAAGAAGCAGAGCACTAGCTTTCCCTGCTGCTCCTTCTGCCGTGTGAGCAGATGCCACTGTTCATTCTGTGCTGACTGTGTTGCTGCACAGCAGAGAGCAGCCTCTGGACTGATTCCATTCAAATGCTTTTCCTGTATGAAAGTGAGCAGTGAAAGCAACGATGAATGCACCAATGTAAAAGGGATTGTGTGCTGAACAGGTCCAGCACCAGCTTTCAATCCTGGCTCTTCTGCTGTGGGAGCAGAGGCCAAACGTTCGTGCTGTACTAACTGTGCTGCTGGGCAGCTGAGAGACACCACCTGAGAATTTGGATTCAAATGGACTTTTAGGTATGAACCCGAGGAGAGACTGCAATGATGGTGACCCCGTTGCAAAGCTGCTTGTGTGCTGAAGAAGCAGAGCACTAGCTTTCCCTGCTGCTCCTTCTGCCGTGTGAGCAGATGACACTCTTCATTCTGTGCTGACTGTGTTGCTGCGCAGCAGAGAGCAGCCTCTGGACTGATTCCATTCAAATGCTTTTCCTGTATGAAAGTGAGCAGTGAAAGCAACGATGAATGCACCAATGTAAAAGGGATTGTGTGCTGAACAGGTCCAGCACCAGCTTTCAATCCTGGCTCTTCTGCTGTTGGAGCAGAGGCCAAACGTTCGTGCTGTACTAACTGTGCTGCTGGGCAGCTGAGAGACACCACCTGAGAATTTGGATTCAAATGGACTTTTAGGTATGAACCCGAGGAGAGACTGCAATGATGGTGACCCCGTTGCAAAGCTGCTTGTGTGCTGAAGAAGCAGAGCACTAGCTTTCCCTGCTGCTCCTTCTGCCGTGTGAGCAGAAGCCACTGTTCATTCTGTGCTGACTGTGTGGCTGCGCAGCAGAGAGCAGCCTCTCGACTGATTCCATTCAAATGCTTTTCCTGTATGAAAGTGAGCAGTGAAAGCAACGATGAATGCACCAATGTAAAAGGGATTGTGTGCTGAACAGGTCCAGCACCAGCTTTCAATCCTGGCTCTTCTGCTGTGGGAGCAGAGGCCAAACGTTCGTGCTGTACTAACTGTGCTGCTGGGCAGCTGAGAGACACCACCTGAGAATTTGGATTCAAATGGACTTTTAGGTATGAACCCGAGGAGAGACTGCAATGATGGTGACCCCGTTGCAAAGCTGCTTGTGTGCTGAAGAAGCAGAGCACTAGCTTTCCCTGCTGCTCCTTCTGCCGTGTGAGCAGATGCCACTCTTCATTCTGTGCTGACTGTGTTGCTGCGCAGCAGAGAGCAGCCTCTGGACTGATTCCATTCAAATGCTTTTCCTGTATGAAAGTGAGCAGTGAAAGCAACGATGAATGCACCAATGTAAAAGGGATTGTGAGCTGAACAGGTCCAGCACCAGCTTTCAATCCTGGCTCTTCTGCTGTTGGAGCAGAGGCCAAACGTTCGTGCTGTACTAACTGTGCTGCTGGGCAGCTGAGAGACACCACCTGAGAATTTGGATTCAAATTTACTTTTAGGTATGAAACCGAGGAGAGACTGCAATGATGGTGACCCCGTTGCAAAGCTGCTTGTGTGCTGAAGAAGCAGAGCACTAGCTTTCCCTGCTGCTCCTTCTGCCGTGTGAGCAGATGCCCCTGTGTATTCTGTGCTGTGTTGCTGCCAGCAGGGAGCAGGCTCTGGACGGATTCTATTCAAATGCTTTTCCTGTATGAGTGTTAGCAGTGAAAGCAACGATGGAGGCACCAATGTAAAGGGGATTGTGTGCTGAACAGGTCCAGCACCAGCTTTCAATCCTGGCTCTTCTGCTGTGGGAGCAGAGGCCAAACGTTCGTGCTGTACTCACTGTGCTGCTGGGCAGCTGAGCGACACCACCTGAGAATTCGGATTCAAATGGACGTTTAGGTATGAAGCCGAGGAGAGACTGCAATGATGGTGACCCCGTTGCAAAGCTGCTTGTGTGCTGAAGAAGCAGAGCACTAGCTTTCCCTGCTGCTCCTTCTGCCGTGTGAGCAGAAGCCACTGTTCATTCTGTGCTGACTGTGTTGCTGCGCAGCAGAGAGCAGGCTCTGGACTGATTCCATTCAAATGCTTTTCCTGTATGAAAGTGAGCAGTGAAAGCAACGATGAATGCACCAATGTAAAAGGGATTGTGTGCTGAACAGGTCCAGCACCAGCTTTCAATCCTGGCTCTTCTGCTGTTGGAGCAGAGGCCAAACGTTCGTGCTGTACTAACTGTGCTGCTGGGCAGCTGAGAGACACCACCTGAGAATTTGGATTCAAATGGACTTTTAGGTATGAAACCGAGGAGAGACTGCAATGATGGTGACCCCGTTGCAAAGCTGCTTGTGTGCTGAAGAAGCAGAGCACTAGCTTTCCCTGCTGCTCCTTCTGCCGTGTGAGCAGATGCCACTGTTCATTCTGTGCTGTGTTGCTGCCAGCAGGGAGCAGGCTCTGGACGGATTCTATTCAAATGCTTTTCCTGTATGAGTGTTAGCAGTGAAAGCAACGATGAATGCACCAATGTAAAGGGGATTGTGTGCTGAACAGGTCCAGCACCAGCTTTCAATCCTGGCTCTTCTGCTGTGGGAGCAGAGGCCAAACGTTCGTGCTGTACTCACTGTGCTGCTGGGCAGCTGAGAGACACCACCTGAGAATTTGGATTCAAATGGACTTTTAGGTATGAAACCGAGGAGAGACTGCAATGATGGTGACCCCGTTGCAAAGCTGCTTGTGTGCTGAAGAAGCAGAGCACTAGCTTTCCCTGCTGCTCCTTCTGCCGTGTGAGCAGATGCCACTGTTCATTCTGTGCTGTGTTGCTGCCAGCAGGGAGCAGGCTCTGGACGGATTCTATTCAAATGCTTTTCCTGTATGAGTGTTAGCAGTGAAAGCAACGATGGAGGCACCAATGTAAAGGGGATTGTGTGCTGAACAGGTCCAGCACCAGCTTTCAATCCTGGCTCTTCTGCTGTGGGAGCAGAGGCCAAACGTTCGTGCTGTACTCACTGTGCTGCTGGGCAGCTGAGCGACACCACCTGAGTATTCGGATTCAAATGGACGTTTAGGTATGAAGCCGAGGAGAGACTGCAATGATGGTGACCCCGTTGCAAAGCTGCTTGTGTGCTGAAGAAGCAGAGCACTAGCTTTCCCTGCTGCTCCTTCTGCCGTGTGAGCAGATGCCCCTGTTCATTCTGTGCTGACTGTGTTGCTGCGCAGCAGAGAGCAGCCTCTGGACTGATTCCATTCAAATGCTTTTCCTGTATGAATGTGAGCAGTGAAAGCAACGATGGAGGCACCAATGTAAAGGGGATTGTGTGCTGAACAGGTCCAGCACCAGCTTTCAATCCTTGCTCTTCTGCTGTGGGAGCAGAGGCCAAACGTTCGTGCTGTACTAACTGTGCTGCTGGGCAGCTGAGAGACACCACCTGAGAATTTGGATTCAAATGGACTTTTAGGTAGGAAACCGAGGAGAGACTGCAATGATGGTGACCCCGTTGCAAAGCTGCTTGTGTGCTGAAGAAGCAGAGCACTAGCTTTCCCTGCTGCTCCTTCTGCCGTGTGAGCAGATGCCACTCTTCATTCTGTGCTGACTGTGTTGCTGCGCAGCAGAGAGCAGCCTCTGGACTGATTCCATTCAAATGCTTTTCCTGTATGAAAGTGAGCAGTGAAAGCAACGATGAATGCACCAATGTAAAAGGGATTGTGAGCTGAACAGGTCCAGCACCAGCTTTCAATCCTGGCTCTTCTGCTGTGGGAGCAGAGGCCAAACGTTCGTGCTGTACTAACTGTGCTGCTGGGCAGCTGAGAGACACCACCTGAGAATTTGGATTCAAATGGACTTTTAGGTATGAAACCGAGGAGAGACTGCAATGATGGTGACCCCGTTGCAAAGCTGCTTGTGTGCTGAAGAAGCAGAGCACTAGCTTTCCCTGCTGCTCCTTCTGCCGTGTGAGCAGATGCCACTGTTCATTCTGTGCTGTGTTGCTGCCAGCAGGGAGCAGGCTCTGGACGGATTCTATTCAAATGCTTTTCCTGTATGAGTGTTAGCAGTGAAAGCAAAGATGAATGCACCAATGTAAAGGGGATTGTGTGCTGAACAGGTCCAGCACCAGCTTTCAATCCTGGCTCTTCTGCTGTGGGAGCAGAGGCCAAACGTTCGTGCTGTACTCACTGTGCTGCTGGGCAGCTGAGAGACACCACCTGAGAATTTGGATTCAAATGGACTTTTAGGTATGAAACCGAGGAGAGACTGCAATGATGGTGACCCCGTTGCAAAGCTGCTTGTGTGCTGAAGAAGCAGAGCACTAGCTTTCCCTGCTGCTCCTTCTGCCGTGTGAGCAGATGCCACTGTTCATTCTGTGCTGTGTTGCTGCCAGCAGGGAGCAGGCTCTGGACGGATTCTATTCAAATGCTTTTCCTGTATGAGTGTTAGCAGTGAAAGCAACGATGGAGGCACCAATGTAAAGGGGATTGTGTGCTGAACAGGTCCAGCACCAGCTTTCAATCCTGGCTCTTCTGCTGTGGGAGCAGAGGCCAAACGTTCGTGCTGTACTCACTGTGCTGCTGGGCAGCTGAGCGACACCACCTGAGTATTCGGATTCAAATGGACGTTTAGGTATGAAGCCGAGGAGAGACTGCAATGATGGTGACCCCGTTGCAAAGCTGCTTGTGTGCTGAAGAAGCAGAGCACTAGCTTTCCCTGCTGCTCCTTCTGCCGTGTGAGCAGATGCCACTGTTCATTCTGTGCTGACTGTGTTGCTGCGCAGCAGAGAGCAGCCTCTGGACTGATTCCATTCAAATGCTTTTCCTGTATGAATGTGAGCAGTGAAAGCAACGATGGAGGCACCAATGTAAAGGGGATTGTGTGCTGAACAGGTCCAGCACCAGCTTTCAATCCTTGCTCTTCTGCTGTGGGAGCAGAGGCCAAACGTTCGTGCTGTACTAACTGTGCTGCTGGGCAGCTGAGAGACACCACCTGAGAATTTGGATTCAAATGGACTTTTAGGTAGGAAACCGAGGAGAGACTGCAATGATGGTGACCCCGTTGCAAAGCTGCTTGTGTGCTGAAGAAGCAGAGCACTAGCTTTCCCTGCTGCTCCTTCTGCCGTGTGAGCAGATGCCACTCTTCATTCTGTGCTGACTGTGTTGCTGCGCAGCAGAGAGCAGCCTCTGGACTGATTCCATTCAAATGCTTTTCCTGTATGAAAGTGAGCAGTGAAAGCAACGATGAATGCACCAATGTAAAAGGGATTGTGAGCTGAACAGGTCCAGCACCAGCTTTCAATCCTGGCTCTTCTGCTGTGGGAGCAGAGGCCAAACGTTCGTGCTGTACTAACTGTGCTGCTGGGCAGCTGAGAGACACCACCTGAGAATTTGGATTCAAATGGACTTTTAGGTATGAAACCGAGGAGAGACTGCAATGATGGTGACCCCGTTGCAAAGCTGCTTGTGTGCTGAAGAAGCAGAGCACTAGCTTTCCCTGCTGCTCCTTCTGCCGTGTGAGCAGATGCCACTGTTCATTCTGTGCTGTTTTGCTGCCAGGAGGGAGCAGGCTCTGGACGGATTCTATTCAAATGCTTTTCCTGTATGAGTGTTAGCAGTGAAAGCAACGATGGAGGCACCAATGTAAAGGGGATTGTGTGCTGAACAGGTCCAGCACCAGCTTTCAATCCTGGCTCTTCTGCTGTGGGAGCAGAGGCCAAACGTTCGTGCTGTACTCACTGTGCTGCTGGGCAGCTGAGCGACACCACCTGAGAATTTGGATTCAAATGGACTTTTAGGTATGAACCCGAGGAGAGACTGCAATGATGGTGACCCCGTTGCAAAGCTGCTTGTGTGCTGAAGAAGCAGAGCACTAGCTTTCCCTGCTGCTCCTTCACCCGTGTGAGCAGATGCCACTGTTCATTCTGTGCTGACTGTGTTGCTGCGCAGCAGAGAGCAGCCTCTGGACTGATTCCATTCAAATGCTTTTCCTGTATGAAAGTGAGCAGTGAAAGCAACGATGAATGCACCAATGTAAAAGGGATTGTGAGCTGAACAGGTCAAGCACCAGCTTTCAATCCTGGCTCTTCTGCTGTTGGAGCAGAGGCCAAACGTTCGTGCTGTACTAACTGTGCTGCTGGGCAGCTGAGAGACACCACCTGAGAATTTGATTCAAATGGACTTTTAGGTATGAAACCGAGGAGAGACTGCAATGATGGTGACCCCGTTGCAAAGCTGCTTGTGTGCTGAAGAAGCAGAGCACTAGCTTTCCCTGCTGCTCCTTCTGCCGTGTGAGCAGATGCCACTGTTCATTCTGTGCTGTGTTGCTGCCAGCAGGGAGCAGGCTCTGGACGGATTCTATTCAAATGCTTTTCCTGTATGAGTGTTAGCAGTGAAAGCAACGATGGAGGCACCAATGTAAAGGGGATTGTGTGCTGAACAGGTCCAGAACCAGCTTTCAATCCTGGCTCTTCTGCTGTGGGAGCAGAGGCCAAACGTTCGTGCTGTACTCACTGTGCTGCTGGGCAGCTGAGCGACACCGCCTGAGAATTCGGATTCAAATGGACTTTTAGGTATGAACCCGAGGAGAGACTGCAATGATGGTGACCCCGTTGCAAAGCTGCTTGTGTGCTGAAGAAGCAGAGCACTAGCTTTCCCTGCTGCTCCTTCTGCCGTGTGAGCAGATGCCACTGTTCATTCTGTGCTGACTGTGTTGCTGCGCAGCAGAGAGCAGCCTCTGGACTGATTCCATTCAAATGCTTTTCCTGTATGAAAGTGAGCAGTGAAAGCAACGATGAATGCACCAATGTAAAAGGGATTGTGAGCTGAACAGGTCCAGCACAAGCTTTCAATCCTGGCTCTTCTGCAGTTGGAGCAGAGGCCAAACGTTCGTGCTGTACTAACTGTGCTGCTGGGCAGCTGAGAGACACCACCTGAGAATTTGATTCAAATGGACTTTTAGGTATGAAACCGAGGAGAGACTGCAATGATGGTGACCCCGTTGCAAAGCTGCTTGTGTGCTGAAGAAGCAGAGCACTAGCTTTCCCTGCTGCTCCTTCTGCCGTGTGAGCAGATGCCACTCTTCATTCTGTGCTGTTTTGCTGCCAGGAGGGAGCAGGCTCTGGACGGATTCTATTCAAATGCTTTTCCTGTATGAGTGTTAGCAGTGAAAGCAACGATGGAGGCACCAATGTAAAGGGGATTGTGTGCTGAACAGGTCCAGCACCAGCTTTCAATCCTGGCTCTTCTGCTGTGGGAGCAGAGGCAAACGTTCGTGCTGTACTCACTGTGCTGCTGGGCAGCTGAGCGACACCACCTGAGAATTCGGATTCAAATGGACTTTTAGGTATGAACCCGAGGAGAGACAGCAATGATGGTGACCCCGTTGCAAAGCTGCTTGTGTGCTGAAGAAGCAGAGCACTAGCTTTCCCTGCTGCTCCTTCTGCCGTGTGAGCAGATGCCACTGTTCAGTCTGTGCTGACTGTGTTGCTGCGCAGCAGAGAGCAGCCTCTGGACTGATTCCATTCAAATGCTTTTCCTGTATGAATGTGAGCAGTGAAAGCAACGATGGAGGCACCAATGTAAAGGGATTGTGTGCTGAACAGGTCCAGCACCAGCTTTCTTTTCAATCCTTGCTCTTCTGCTGTGGGAGCAGAGGCCAACGTTCGTGCTGTACTAACTGTGCTGCTGGGCAGCTGAGCGACACCACCTGAGAATTTGGATTCAAATGGACTTTTAGGTATGAACCCGAGGAGAGACTGCAATGATGGTGACCCCGTTGCAAAGCTGCTTGTGTGCTGAAGAAGCAGAGCACTAGCTTTCCCTGCTGCTCCTTCACCCGTGTGAGCAGATGCCACTGTTCATTCTGTGCTGACTGTGTTGCTGCGCAGCAGAGAGCAGCCTCTGGACTGATTCCATTCAAATGCTTTTCCTGTATGAAAGTGAGCAGTGAAAGCAACGATGAATGCACCAATGTAAAAGGGATTGTGAGCTGAACAGGTCAAGCACCAGCTTTCAATCCTGGCTCTTCTGCTGTTGGAGCAGAGGCCAAACGTTCGTGCTGTACTAACTGTGCTGCTGGGCAGCTGAGAGACACCACCTGAGAATTTGGATTCAAATGGACTTTTAGGTATGAAACCGAGGAGAGACTGCAATGATGGTGACCCCGTTGCAAAGCTGCTTGTGTGCTGAAGAAGCAGAGCACTAGCTTTCCCTGCTGCTCCTTCTGCCGTGTGAGCAGATGCCACTGTTCATTCTGTGCTGTGTTGCTGCCAGCAGGGAGCAGGCTCTGGACGGATTCTATTCAAATGCTTTTCCTGTATGAGTGTTAGCAGTGAAAGCAACGATGGAGGCACCAATGTAAAGGGGATTGTGTGCTGAACAGGTCCAGAACCAGCTTTCAATCCTGGCTCTTCTGCTGTGGGAGCAGAGGCCAAACGTTCGTGCTGTACTAACTGTGCTGCTGGGCAGCTGAGAGACACCACCTGAGAATTTGGATCAAATGGACTTTTAGGTATGAAACCGAGGAGACTGCATGATGGTGACCCCGTTGCAAAGCTGCTTGTGTGCTGAAGAAGCAGAGCACTAGCTTTCCCTGCTGCTCCTTCTGCCGTGTGAGCAGATGCCACTCTTCATTCTGTGCTGACTGTGTTGCTGCGCAGCAGAGAGCAGCCTCTGGACTGATTCCATTCAAATGCTTTTCCTGTATGAAAGTGAGCAGTGAAAGCAACGATGAATGCACCAATGTAAAAGGGATTGTGAGCTGAACAGGTCCAGCACAAGCTTTCAATCCTGGCTCTTCTGCAGTTGGAGCAGAGGCCAAACGTTCGTGCTGTACTAACTGTGCTGCTGGGCAGCTGAGAGACACCACCTGAGAATTTGGATTCAAATGGACTTTTAGGTATGAAACCGAGGAGAGACTGCAATGATGGTGACCCCGTTGCAAAGCTGCTTGTGTGCTGAAGAAGCAGAGCACTAGCTTTCCCTGCTGCTCCTGCTGCGTGTGAGCAGATGCCACTGTTCATTCTGTGCTGTGTTGCTGCCAGCAGGGAGCAGGTTGGACGGATTCTATTCAAATGCTTTTCCTGTATGAGTGTTAGCAGTGAAAGCAACGATGGAGGCACCAATGTAAAGGGGATTGTGTGCTGAACAGGTCCAGCACCAGCTTTCAATCCTGGCTCTTCTGGTGTTGGAGCAGAGGCCAAACGTTCGTGCTGTACTCACTGTGCTGCTGGGCAGCTGAGCGACACCACCTGAGAATTCGGATTCAAATGGACTTTTAGGTATGAAGCCGAGGAGAGACTGCAATGATGGTGACCCCGTTGCAAAGCTGCTTGTGTGCTGAAGAAGCAGAGCACTAGCTTTCCCTGCTGCTCCTTCTGCCGTGTGAGCAGATGCCACTGTTCAGTCTGTGCTGACTGTGTTGCTGCGCAGCAGAGAGCAGCCTCTGGACTGATTCCATTCAAATGCTTTTCCTGTATGAATGTGAGCAGTGAAAGCAACGATGGAGGCACCAATGTAAAGGTGATTGTGTGCTGAACAGGTCCAGCACCAGCTTTCAATCCTGGCTCTTCTGCTGTGGGAGCAGAGGCCAAACGTTCGTGCTGTACTAACTGTGCTGCTGGGCAGCTGAGAGACACCACCTGAGAATTTGGATTCAAATGGACTTTTAGGTATGAACCCGAGGAGAGACTGCAATGATGGTGACCCCGTTGCAAAGCTGCTTGTGTGCTGAAGAAGCAGAGCACTAGCTTTCCCTGCTGCTCCTTCTGCCGTGTGAGCAGATGCCACTGTTCATTCTGTGCTGACTGTGTTGCTGCGCAGCAGAGGGCAGCCTCTGGACTGATTCCATTCAAATGCTTTTCCTGTATGAAAGTGAGCAGTGAAAGCAACGATGAATGCACCAATGTAAAAGGGATTGTGTGCTGAACAGGTCCAGCACCAGCTTTCAATCCTGGCTCTTCTGCTGTGGGAGCAGAGGCCAAACGTTCGTGCTGTACTAACTGTGCTGCTGGGCAGCTGAGAGACACCACCTGAGAATTTGGATTCAAATGGACTTTTAGGTATGAACCCGAGGAGAGACTGCAATGATGGTGACCCCGTTGCAAAGCTGCTTGTGTGCTGAAGAAGCAGAGCACTAGCTTTCCCTGCTGCTCCTTCTGCCGTGTGAGCAGATGCCACTCTTCATTCTGTGCTGACTGTGTTGCTGCGCAGCAGAGAGCAGCCTCTGGACTGATTCCATTCAAATGCTTTTCCTGTATGAAAGTGAGCAGTGAAAGCAACGATGAATGCACCAATGTAAAAGGGATTGTGAGCTGAACAGGTCCAGCACCAGCTTTCAATCCTGGCTCTTCTGCTGTGGGAGCAGAGGCCAAACGTTAGTGCTGTACTAACTGTGCTGCTGGGCAGCTGAGAGACACCACCTGAGAATTTGGATTCAAATGGACTTTTAGGTATGAAACCGAGGAGAGACTGCAATGATGGTGACCCTGTTGCAAAGCTGCTTGTGTGCTGAAGAAGCAGAGCACTAGCTTTCCCTGCTGCTCCTTCTGCCGTGTGAGCAGATGCCACTCTTCATTCTGTGCTGTGTTGCTGCCAGCAGGGAGCAGGCTCTGGACGGATTCTATTCAAATGCTTTTCCTGTATGAGTGTTAGCAGTGAAAGCAACGATGGAGGCACCAATGTAAAGGGGATTGTGTGCTGAACAGGTCCAGCACCAGCTTTCAATCCTGGCTCTTCTGCTGTGGGAGCAGAGGCCAAACGTTCGTGCTGTACTCACTGTGCTGCTGGGCAGCTGAGCGACACCACCTGAGAATTCGGATTCAAAAGGACTTTTAGGTATGAAGCCGAGGAGAGACTGCAATGATGGTGACCCCGTTGCAAAGCTGCTTGTGTGCTGAAGAAGCAGAGCACTAGCTTTCCCTGCTGCTCCTTCTGCCGTGTGAGCAGATGCCACTGTTCATTCTGTGCTGACTGTGTTGCTGCGCAGCAGAGAGCAGCCTCTGGACTGATTCCATTCAAATGCTTTTCCTGTATGAATGTGAGCAGTGAAAGCAACGATGGAGGCACCAATGTAAAGGTGATTGTGTGCTGAACAGGTCCAGCACCAGCTTTCAATCCTGGCTCTTCTGCTGTGGGAGCAGAGGCCAAACGTTCGTGCTGTACTCACTGTGCTGCTGGGCAGCTGAGAGACACCACCTGAGAATTTGGATTCAAATGGACTTTTAGGTATGAACCCGAGGAGAGACTGCAATGATGGTGACCCCGTTGCAAAGCTGCTTGTTTGCTGAAGAAGCAGAGCACTAGCTTTCCCTGCTGCTCCTTCTGCCGTGTGAGCAGATGCCACTGTTCTTTCTGTGCTGTGTTGCTGCCAGCAGGGAGCAGGCTCTGGACGGATTCTATTCAAATGCTTTTCCTGTATGAGTGTTAGCAGTGAAAGCAACGATGGAGGCACCAATGTAAAGGGGATTGTGTGCTGAACAGGTCCAGCACCAGCTTTCAATCCTGGCTCTTCTGCTGTGGGAGCAGAGGCCAAACGTTCGTGCTGTACTCACTGTGCTGCTGGGCAGCTGAGCGACACCACCTGAGAATTCGGATTCAAATGGACTTTTAGGTATGAAGCCGAGGAGAGACTGCAATGATGGTGACCCCGTTGCAAAGCTGCTTGTGTGCTGAAGAAGCAGAGCACTAGCTTTCCCTGCTGCTCCTTCTGCCGTGTGAGCAGATGCCACTCTTCATTCTGTGCTGACTGTGTTGCTGCGCAGCAGAGAGCAGCCTCTGGACTGATTCCATTCAAATGCTTTTCCTGTATGAATGTGAGCAGTGAAAGCAACGATGGAGGCACCAATGTAAAGGTGATTGTGTGCTGAACAGGTCCAGCACCAGCTTTCAATCCTGACTCTTCTGCTGTGGGAGCAGAGGCCAAACGTTCGTGCTGTACTCACTGTGCTGCTGGGCAGCTGAGAGACACCACCTGAGAATTTGGATTCAAATGGACTTTTAGGTATGAAGCCGAGGAGAGACTGCAATGATGGTGACCCCGTTGCAAAGCTGCTTGTGTGCTGAAGAAGCAGAGCACTAGCTTTCCCTGCTGCTCCTTCTGCCATGTGAGCAGATGCCACTGTTCATTCTGTGCTGACTGTGTTAATGCGCAGCAGAGAGCAGCCTCTGGACTGATTCCATTCAAATGCTTTTCCTGTATGAAAGTGAGCAGTGAAAGCAACGATGAATGCACCAATGTAAAAGGGATTGTGTGCTGAACAGGTCCAGCACCAGCTTTCAATCCTGGCTCTTCTGCTGTGGGAGCAGAGGCCAAACGTTCGTGCTATACTAACTGTGCTGCTGGGCAGCTGAGCGACACCACCTGAGAATTCGGATTCAAATGGACGTTTAGGTATGAAGCCGAGGAGAGACTGCAATGATGGTGACCCCGTTGCAAAGCTGCTTGTGTGCTGAAGAAGCAGAGCACTAGCTTTCCCTGCAGCTCCTTCTGCCATGTGAGCATATGCCACTGTACATTCTGTGCTGTGTTGCTGCCAGCAGGGAGCAGGCTCTGGACGGATTCTATTCAAATGCTTTTCCTGTATGAGTGTTAGCAGTGAAAGCAACGATGGAGGCACCAATGTAAAGAGGATTGTGTGCTGAACAGGTCCAGCACCAGCTTTCAATCCTGGCTCTTCTGCTGTGGGAGCAGAGGCCAATCGTTCGTGCTGTACTCACTGTGCTGCTGGGCAGCTGAGCGACACCACCTGAGAATTCGGATTCAAATGGACTTTTAGGTATGAAGCCGAGGAGAGACTGCAATGATGGTGACCCCGTTGCAAAGCTGCTTGTGTGCTGAAGAAGCAGAGCACTAGCTTTCCCTGCTGCTCCTTCTGCCGTGTGAGCAGATGCCACTGTTCATTCTTTGCTGACTGTGTTGCTGCGCAGCAGAGAGCAGGCTCTGGACTGATTCCATTCAAATGCTTTTCCTGTATGAATGTGAGCAGTGAAAGCAACGATGGAGGCACCAATGTAAAGGTGATTGTGTGATGAACAGGTCCAGCACCAGCTTTCAATCCTGGCTCTTCTGCTGTGGGAGCAGAGGCCAAACGTTCGTGCTGTACTAACTGTGCTGCTGGGCAGCTGAGAGACACCACCTGAGAATTTGGATTCAAATGGACTTTTAGGTAGGAAACCGAGGAGAGACTGCAATGATGGTGACCCCGTTGCAAAGCTGCTTGTGTGCTGAAGAAGCAGAGCACTAGCTTTCCCTGCTGCTCCTTCTGCCGTGTGAGCAGAAGCCACTGTTCATTCTGTGCTGACTGTGTTGCTGCGCAGCAGAGAGCAGGCTCTGGACTGATTCCATTCAAATGCTTTTCCTGTATGAAAGTGAGCAGTGAAAGCAACGATGAATGCACCAATGTAAAAGGGATTGTGAGCTGAACAGGTCCAGCACCAGCTTTCAATCCTGGCTCTTCTGCTGTGGGAGCAGAGGCCAAACGTTCGTGCTGTACTAACTGTGCTGCTGGGCAGCTGAGAGACACCACCTGAGAATTTGGATTCAAATGGACTTTTAGGTATGAAGCCGAGGAGAGACTGCAATGATGGTGACCCCGTTGCAAAGCTGCTTGTGAGCTGAAGAAGCAGAGCACTAGCTTTCCCTGCTGCTCCTTCTGCCGTGTGAGCAGATGCCACTCTTCATTCTGTGCTGACTGTGTTGCTGCGCAGCAGAGAGCAGCCTCTGGACTGATTCCATTCAAATGCTTTTCCTGTATGAATGTGAGCAGTGAAAGCAACGATGGAGGCACCAATGTAAAGGTGATTGTGTGATGAACAGGTCCAGCACCAGCTTTCAATCCTGGCTCTTCTGCTGTGGGAGCAGAGGCCAAACGTTCGTGCTGTACTAACTGTGCTGCTGGGCAGCTGAGAGACACCACCTGAGAATTTGGATTCAAATGGACTTTTAGGTAGGAAACCGAGGAGAGACTGCAATGATGGTGACCCCGTTGCAAAGCTGCTTGTGTGCTGAAGAAGCAGAGCACTAGCTTTCCCTGCTGCTCCTTCTGCCGTGTGAGCAGAAGCCACTGTTCATTCTGTGCTGACTGTGTTGCTGCGCAGCAGAGAGCAGCCTCTGGACTGATTCCATTCAAATGCTTTTCCTGTATGAAAGTGAGCAGTGAAAGCAACGATGAATGCACCAATGTAAAAGGGATTGTGAGCTGAACAGGTCCAGCACCAGCTTTCAATCCTGGCTCTTCTGCTGTGGGAGCAGAGGCCAAACGTTCGTGCTGTACTAACTGTGCTGCTGGGCAGCTGAGAGACACCACCTGAGAATTTGGATTCAAATGGACTTTTAGGTATGAAGCCGAGGAGAGACTGCAATGATGGTGACCCCGTTGCAAAGCTGCTTGTGTGCTGAAGAAGCAGAGCACTAGCTTTCCCTGCTGCTCCTTCTGCCGTGTGAGCAGATGCCACTCTTCATTCTGTGCTGACTGTGTTGCTGCGCAGCAGAGAGCAGGCTCTGGACTGATTCCATTCAAATGCTTTTCCTGTATGAATGTGAGCAGTGAAAGCAACGATGGAGGCACCAATGTAAAGGTGATTGTGTGCTGAACAGGTTCAGCACCAGCTTTCAATCCTGGCTCTTCTGCTGTGGGAGCAGAGGCCAAACGTTCGTGCTGTACTAACTGTGCTGCTGGGCAGCTGAGAGACACCACCTGAGAATTTGGATTCAACTGGACTTTTAGGTAGGAAACCGAGGAGAGACTGCAATGGTGGTGACCCCGTTGCAAAGCTGCTTGTGTGCTGGAGAAGCAGAGCACTAGCTTTCCCTGCTGCTCCTTCTGCCGTGTGAGCAGATGCCACTGTTCATTCTGTGCTGTGTTGCTGCCAGCAGGGAGCAGGCTCTGGACGGATTCTATTCAAATGCTTTTCCTGTATGAGTGTTAGCAGTGAAAGCAACGATGGAGGCACCAATGTAAAGGGGATTGTGTGCTGAACAGGTCCAGCACCAGCTTTCAATCCTGGCTCTTCTGCTGTGGGAGCAGAGGCCAAACGTTCGTGCTGTACTCACTGTGCTGCTGGGCAGCTGAGAGACACCACCTGAGAATTTGGATTCAAATGGACTTTTAGGTATGAACCCGAGGAGAGACTGCAATGATGGTGACCCCGTTGCAAAGCTGCTTGTGTGCTGAAGAAGCAGAGCACTAGCTTTCCCTGCTGCTCCTTCTGCCGTGTGAGCAGATGCCACTGTTCATTCTGTGCTGACTGTGTTGCTGCGCAGCAGAGAGCAGCCTCTGGACTGATTCCATTCAAATGCTTTTCCTGTATGAAAGTGAGCAGTGAAAGCAACGATGAATGCACCAATGTAAAAGGGATTGTGTGCTGAACAGGTCCAGCACCAGCTTTCAATCCTGGCTCTTCTGCTGTGGGAGCAGAGGCCAAACGTTCGTGCTGTACTAACTGTGCTGCTGGGCAGCTGAGAGACACCACCTGAGAATTTGGATTCAAATTTACTTTTAGGTATGAAACCGAGGAGAGACTGCAATGATGGTGACCCCGTTGCAAAGCTGCTTGTGTGCTGAAGAAGCAGAGCACTAGCTTTCCCTGCTGCTCCTTCTGCCGTGTGAGCAGATGCCTCTGTTCTTTCTGTGCTGTGTTGCTGCCAGCAGGGAGCAGGCTCTGGACGGATTCTATTCAAATGCTTTTCCTGTATGAGTGTTAGCAGTGAAAGCAACGATGGAGGCACCAATGTAAAGGGATTGTGTGCTGAACAGGTCCAGCACCAGCTTTCAATCCTGGCTCTTCTGCTGTGGGAGCAGAGGCCAAACGTTCATGCTGTACTAAACTGTGCTGCTGGGCAGCTGAGCGACACCACCTGAGAATTCGGATTCAAATGGACTTTTAGGTATGAAGCCGAGGAGAGACTGCAATGATGGTGACACCGTTGCAAAGCTGCTTGTGTGCTGAAGAAGCAGAGCACTAGCTTTCCCTGCTGCTCCTTCTGCCGTGTGAGCAGATGCCACTGTTCATTCTGTGCTGACTGTGTTGCTGCGCAGCAGAGAGCAGCCTCTGGACTGATTCCATTCAAATGCTTTTCCTGTATGAATGTGAGCAGTGAAAGCAACGATGGAGGCACCAATGTAAAGGTGATTGTGTGCTGAACAGGTCCAGCACCAGCTTTCAATCCTGGCTCTTCTGCTGTGGGAGCAGAGGCCAAACGTTCGTGCTGTACTCACTGTGCTGCTGGGCAGCTGAGAGACACCACCTGAGAATTTGGATTCAAATGGACTTTTAGGTATGAACCCGAGGAGAGACTGCAATGATGGTGACCCCGTTGCAAAGCTGCTTGTGTGCTGAAGAAGCAGAGCACTAGCTTTCCCCTGCTGCTCCTTCTGCCGTGTGAGCAGATGCCACTGTTCATTCTGTGCTGTGTTGCTGCCAGCAGGGAGCAGGCTCTGGACGGATTCTATTCAAATGCTTTTCCTGTATGAATGTGAGCAGTGAAAGCAACGATGGAGGCACCAATGTAAAGGGGATTGTGTGCTGAACAGGTCCAGCACCAGCTTTCAATCCTGGCTCTTCTGCTGTGGGAGCAGAGGCCAAACGTTCGTGCTGTACTCACTGTGCTGCTGGGCAGCTGAGAGACACCACCTGAGAATTTGGATTCAAATGGACTTTTAGGTATGAACCCGAGGAGAGACTGCAATGATGGTGACCCCGTTGCAAAGCTGCTTGTGTGCTGAAGAAGCAGAGCACTAGCTTTCCCTGCTGCTCCTTCTGCCATGTGAGCAGATGCCACTGTTCATTCTGTGCTGACTGTGTTGCTGCGCAGCAGAGAGCAGCCTCTGGACTTATTCCATTTCAAATGCTTTTCCTGTATGAAAGTGAGCAGTGAAAGCAACGATGAATGCACCAATGTAAAAGGGATTGTGTGCTGAACAGGTCCAGCACCAGCTTTCAATCCTGGCTCTTCTGCTGTGGGAGCAGAGGCCAAACGTTCGTGCTGTACTAACTGTGCTGCTGGGCAGCTGAGAGACACCACCTGAGAATTTGGATTCAAATTTACTTTTAGGTATGAAACCGAGGAGAGACTGCAATGATGGTGACCCCGTTGCAAAGCTGCTTGTGTGCTGAAGAAGCAGAGCACTAGCTTTCCCTGCTGCTCCTTCTGCCGTGTGAGCAGATGCCACTGTTCTTTCTGTGCTGTGTTGCTGCCAGCAGGGAGCAGGCTCTGGACGGATTCTATTCAAATGCTTTTCCTGTATGAGTGTTAGCAGTGAAAGCAACGATGGAGGCACCAATGTAAAGAGGATTGTGTGCTGAACAGGTCCAGCACCAGCTTTCAATCCTGGCTCTTCTGCTGTGGGAGCAGAGGCCAATCGTTCGTGCTGTACTCACTGTGCTGCTGGGCAGCTGAGCGACACCACCTGAGAATTCGAATTCAAATGGACTTTTAGGTATGAAGCCGAGGAGAGACTGCAATGATGGTGACCCCGTTGCAAAGCTGCTTGTGTGCTGAAGAAGCAGAGCACTAGCTTTCCCTGCTGCTCCTTCTGCCGTGTGAGCAGATGCCACTGTTCATTCTTTGCTGACTGTGTTGCTGCGCAGCAGAGAGCAGCCTCTGGACTGATTCCATTCAAATGCTTTTCCTGTATGAATGTGAGCAGTGAAAGCAACGATGGAGGCACCAATGTAAAGGTGATTGTGTGATGAACAGGTCCAGCACCAGCTTTCAATCCTGGCTCTTCTGCTGTGGGAGCAGAGGCCAAACGTTCGTGCTGTACTAACTGTGCTGCTGGGCAGCTGAGAGACACCACCTGAGAATTTGGATTCAAATGGACTTTTAGGTAGGAAACCGAGGAGAGACTGCAATGATGGTGACCCCGTTGCAAAGCTGCTTGTGTGCTGAAGAAGCAGAGCACTAGCTTTCCCTGCTGCTCCTTCTGCCGTGTGAGCAGAAGCCACTGTTCATTCTGTGCTGACTGTGTTGCTGCGCAGCAGAGAGCAGCCTCTGGACTGATTCCATTCAAATGCTTTTCCTGTATGAAAGTGAGCAGTGAAAGCAACGATGAATGCACCAATGTAAAAGGGATTGTGAGCTGAACAGGTCCAGCACCAGCTTTCAATCCTGGCTCTTCTGCTGTGGGAGCAGAGGCCAAACGTTCGTGCTGTACTAACTGTGCTGCTGGGCAGCTGAGAGACACCACCTGAGAATTTGGATTCAAATGGACTTTTAGGTATGAAGCCGAGGAGAGACTTCAATGATGGTGACCCCGTTGCAAAGCTGCTTGTGTGCTGAAGAAGCAGAGCACTAGCTTTCCCTGCTGCTCCTTCTGCCGTGTGAGCAGATGCCACTCTTCATTCTGTGCTGACTGTGTTGCTGCGCAGCAGAGAGCAGGCTCTGGACTGATTCCATTCAAATGCTTTTCCTGTATGAATGTGAGCAGTGAAAGCAACGATGGAGGCACCAATGTAAAGGTGATTGTGTGCTGAACAGGTTCAGCACCAGCTTTCAATCCTGGCTCTTCTGCTGTGGGAGCAG
This sequence comes from Pezoporus flaviventris, assembly GCF_033815535.1. Lineage (NCBI taxonomy): Eukaryota > Metazoa > Chordata > Aves > Psittaciformes > Psittacidae > Pezoporus > Pezoporus flaviventris. Next base: position 177,501 of record NW_026892912.1, read on the forward strand.
AGGCCAAACGTTCGTGCTGTACTAACTGTGCTGCTGGGCAGCTGAGAGACACCACCTGAGAATTTGGATTCAACTGGACTTTTAGGTAGGAAACCGAGGAGAGACTGCAATGGTGGTGACCCCGTTGCAAAGCTGCTTGTGTGCTGAAGAAGCAGAGCACTAGCTTTCCCTGCTGCTCCTTCTGCCGTGTGAGCAGATGCCTCTGTTCTTTCTGTGCTGTGTTGCTGCCAGCAGGGAGCAGGCTCTGGACGGATTCTATTCAAATGCTTTTCCTGTATGAGTGTTAGCAGTGAAAGCAACGATGGAGGCACCAATGTAAAGGGGATTGTGTGCTGAACAGGTCCAGCACCAGCTTTCAATCCTGGCTCTTCTGCTGTGGGAGCAGAGGCCAAACGTTCGTGCTGTACTCACTGTGCTGCTGGGCAGCTGAGCGACACCACCTGAGAATTCGGATTCAAAAGGACTTTTAGGTATGAAGCTGCGGAGAGACTGCAATGATGGTGGCACCGTTGCAAAGCTGCTTGTGTGCTGAAGAAGCAGAGCACTAGCTTTCCCTGCAGCTCCTTCTGCCGTGTGAGCAGATGCCACTGTTCATTCTGTGCTGACTGTGTTGCTGCGCAGCAGAGAGCAGCCTCTGGACTGATTCCATTCAAATGCTTTTCCTGTATGAATGTGAGCAGTGAAAAGCAACGATGGAGGCACCAATGTAAAGGTGATTGTGTGCTGAACAGGTCCAGCACCAGCTTTCAATCCTGGCTCTTCTGCTGTGGGAGCAGAGGCCAAACGTTCGTGCTGTACTAACTGTGCTGCTGGGCAGCTGAGAGACACCACCTGAGAATTTGGATTCAAATGGACTTTTAGGTATGAACCCGAGGAGAGACTGCAATGATGGTGACCCCGTTGCAAAGCTGCTTGTGTGCTGAAGAAGCAGAGCACTAGCTTTCCCTGCTGCTCCTTCTGCCGTGTGAGCAGATGCCACTCTTCATTCTGTGCTGACTGTGTTGCTGCGCAGCAGAGAGCAGGCTCTGGACTGATTCCATTCAAATGCTTTTCCTGTATGAATGTGAGCAGTGAAAGCAACGATGGAGGCACCAATGTAAAGGTGATTGTGTGCTGAACAGGTTCAGCACCAGCTTTCAATCCTGGCTCTTCTGCTGTGGGAGCAGAGGCCAAACGTTCGTGCTGTACTAACTGTGCTGCTGGGCAGCTGAGAGACACCACCTGAGAATTTGGATTCAACTGGACTTTTAGGTAGGAAACCGAGGAGAGACTGCAATGGTGGTGACCCCGTTGCAAAGCTGCTTGTGTGCTGAAGAAGCAGAGCACTAGCTTTCCCTGCTGCTCCTTCTGCCGTGTGAGCAGATGCCTCTGTTCTTTCTGTGCTGTGTTGCTGCCAGCAGGGAGCAGGCTCTGGACGGATTCTATTCAAATGCTTTTCCTGTATGAGTGTTAGCAGTGAAAGCAACGATGGAGGCACCAATGTAAAGGGGATTGTGTGCTGAACAGGTCCAGCACCAGCTTTCAATCCTGGCTCTTCTGCTGTGGGAGCAGAGGCCAAACGTTCGTGCTGTACTCACTGTGCTGCTGGGCAGCTGAGCGACACCACCTGAGAATTCGGATTCAAAAGGACTTTTAGGTATGAAGCTGCGGAGAGACTGCAATGATGGTGGCACCGTTGCAAAGCTGCTTGTGTGCTGAAGAAGCAGAGCACTAGCTTTCCCTGCAGCTCCTTCTGCCGTGTGAGCAGATGCCACTGTTCATTCTGTGCTGACTGTGTTGCTGCGCAGCAGAGAGCAGCCTCTGGACTGATTCCATTCAAATGCTTTTCCTGTATGAATGTGAGCAGTGAAAGCAACGATGGAGGCACCAATGTAAAGGTGATTGTGTGCTGAACAGGTCCAGCACCAGCTTTCAATCCTGGCTCTTCTGCTGTGGGAGCAGAGGCCAAACGTTCGTGCTGTACTAACTGTGCTGCTGGGCAGCTGAGAGACACCACCTGAGAATTTGGATTCAAATGGACTTTTAGGTATGAACCCGAGGAGAGACTGCAATGATGGTGACCCCGTTGCAAAGCTGCTTGTGTGCTGAAGAAGCAGAGCACTAGCTTTCCCTGCTGCTCCTTCTGCCGTGTGAGCAGATGCCACTCTTAATTCTGTGCTGACTGTGTTGCTGCGCAGCAGAGAGCAGCCTCTCGACTGATTCCATTCAAATGCTTTTCCTGTATGAGTGTTAGCAGTGAAAGCAACGATGGAGGCACCAATGTAAAGGGGATTGTGTGCTGAACAGGTCCAGCACCAGCTTTCAATACTGGCTCTTCTGCTGTGGGAGCAGAGGCCAAACGTTCGTGCTGTACTCACTGTGCTGCTGGGCAGCTGAGAGACACCACCTGAGAATTCGGATTCAAATGGACTTTTAGGTATGAAGCCGAGGAGAGACTGCAATGATGGTGACCCCGTTGCAAAGCTGCTTGTGTGCTGAAGAAGCAGAGCACTAGCTTTCCCTGCTGCTCCTTCTGCCGTGTGAGCAGATGCCACTCTTCATTCTGTGCTGACTGTGTTGCTGCGCAGCAGAGAGCAGCCTCTGGACTGATTCCATTCAAATGCTTTTCCTGTATGAATGTGAGCAGTGAAAGCAACGATGGAGGCACCAATGTAAAGGTGATTGTGTGATGAACAGGTTCAGCACCAGCTTTCAATCCTGACTCTTCTGCTGTGTGAGCAGAGGCCAAACGTTCGTGCTGTACTCACTGTGCTGCTGGGCAGCTGAGAGACACCACCTGAGAATTTGGATTCAAATGGACTTTTAGGTATGAAACCGAGGAGAGACTGCAATGATGGTGACCCCGTTGCAAAGCTGCTTGTGTGCTGAAGAAGCAGAGCACTAGCTTTCCCTGCTGCTCCTTCTGCCGTGTGAGCAGATGCCACTGTTCATTCTGTGCTGACTGTGTTGCTGCGCAGCAGAGAGCAGGCTCTGGACTGATTCCATTCAAATGCTTTTCCTGTATGAAAGTGAGCAGTGAAAGCAACGATGAATGCACCAATGTAAAAGGGATTGTGTGCTGAACAGGTCCAGCACCAGCTTTCAATCCTGGCTCTTCTGCTGTGGGAGCAGAGGCCAAACGTTCGTGCTGTACTAACTGTGCTGCTGGGCAGCTGAGAGACACCACCTGAGAATTTGGATTCAAATTTACTTTTAGGTATGAAACCGAGGAGAGACTGCAATGATGGTGACCCCGTTGCAAAGCTGCTTGTGTTCTGAAGAAGCAGAGCACTAGCTTTCCCTGCTGCTCCTTCTGCCGTGTGAGCAGATGCCACTGTTCATTCTGTGCTGTGTTGCTGCCAGCAGGGAGCAGGCTCTGGACGGATTCTATTCAAATGCTTTTCCTGTATGAGTGTTAGCAGTGAAAGCAACGATGGAGGCACCAATGTAAAGGGGATTGTGTGCTGAACAGGTCCAGCACCAGCTTTCAATCCTGGCTCTTCTGCTGTGGGAGCAGAGGCCAAACGTTCATGCTGTACTAACTGTGCTGCTGGGCAGCTGAGCGACACCACCTGAGAATTCGGATTCAAATGGACTTTTAGGTATGAAGCCGAGGAGAGACTGCAATGATGGTGACACCGTTGCAAAGCTGCTTGTGTGCTGAAGAAGCAGAGCACTAGCTTTCCCTGCTGCTCCTTCTGCCGTGTGAGCAGATGCCACTGTTCATTCTGTGCTGACTGTGTTGCTGCGCAGCAGAGAGCAGCCTCTGGACTGATTCCATTCAAATGCTTTTCCTGTATGAATGTGAGCAGTGAAAGCAACGATGGAGGCACCAATGTAAAGGTGATTGTGTGCTGAACAGGTCCAGCACCAGCTTTCAATCCTGGCTCTTCTGCTGTGGGAGCAGAGGCCAAACGTTCGTGCTGTACTCACTGTGCTGCTGGGCAGCTGAGAGACACCACCTGAGAATTTGGATTCAAATGGACTTTTAGGTATGAACCCGAGGAGAGACTGCAATGATGGTGACCCCGTTGCAAAGCTGCTTGTGTGCTGAAGAAGCAGAGCACTAGCTTTCCCTGCTGCTCCTTCTCCCGTGTGAGCAGATGCCACTGTTCATTCTGTGCTGACTGTGTTGCTGCGCAGCAGAGAGCAGCCTCTGGACTGATTCCATTCAAATGCTTTTCCTGTATGAAAGTGAGCAGTGAAAGCAACGATGAATGCACCAATGCAAAAGGGATTGTGTGCTGAACAGGTCCAGCACCAGCTTTCAATCCTGGCTCTTCTGCTGTGGGAGCAGAGGCCAAACGTTCGTGCTGTACTAACTGTGCTGCTGGGCAGCTGAGCGACACCACCTGAGAATTCGGATTCAAATGGACGTTTAGGTATGAAGCCGAGGAGAGACTGCAATGATGGTGACCCCGTTGCAAAGCTGCTTGTGTGCTGAAGAAGCAGAGCACTAGCTTTCCCTGCTGCTCCTTCTGCCATGTGAGCAGATGCCACTGTTCATTCTGTGCTGACTGTGTTGCTGCGCAGCAGAGAGCAGCCTCTGGACTGATTCCATTCAAATGCTTTTCCTTTATGAAAGTGAGCAGTGAAAGCAACGATGAATGCACCAATGTAAAAGGGATTGTGTGCTGAACAGGTCCAGCACCAGCTTTCAATCCTGGCTCTTCTGCTGTGGGAGCAGAGGCCAAACGTTCGTGCTGTACTAACTGTGCTGCTGGGACTGAGAGACACCACCTGAGAATTTGGATTCAAATTTACTTTTAGGTATGAAACCGAGGAGAGACTGCAATGATGGTGACCCCGTTGCAAAGCTGCTTGTGTGCTGAAGAAGCAGAGCACTAGCTTTCCCTGCTGCTCCTTCTGCCGTGTGAGCAGATGCCACTCTTCATTCTGTGCTGTGTTGCTGCCAGCAGGGAGCAGGCTCTGGACGGATTCTATTCAAATGCTTTTCCTGTATGAGTGTTAGCAGTGAAAGCAACGATGGAGGCACCAATGTAAAGGGGATTGTGTGCTGAACAGGTCCAGCACCAGCTTTCAATCCTGGCTCTTCTGCTGTGGGAGCAGAGGCCAAACGTTCGTGCTGTACTCACTGTGCTGCTGGGCAGCTGAGCGACACCACCTGAGAATTCGGATTCAAATGGACTTTTAGGTATGAACCCGAGGAGAGACTGCAATGATGGTGACCCCGTTGCAAAGCTGCTTGTGTGCTGAAGAAGCAGAGCACTAGCTTTCCCTGCTGCTCCTTCTGCCGTGTGAGCAGATGCCACTCTTCATTCTGTGCTGACTGTGTTGCTGCGCAGCAGAGAGCAGCCTCTGGACTGATTCCATTCAAATGCTTTTCCTGTATGAATGTGAGCAGTGAAAGCAACGATGGAGGCACCAATGTAAAGGTGATTGTGTGCTGAACAGGTCCAGCACCAGCTTTCAATCCTGGCTCTTCTGCTGTGGGAGCAGAGGCCAAACGTTCGTGCTGTACTAACTGTGCTGCTGGGCAGCTGGGAGACACCACCTGAGAATTTGTATTCAAATGGACTTTTAGGTAGGAAACCGAGGAGAGACTGCAATGATGGTGACCCCGTTGCAAAGCTGCTTGTGTGCTGAAGAGACACAGCACTAGCTTTCCCTGCTGGTCCTTCTGCCGTGTGAGCAGATGCCCCTGTTCATTCTGTGCTGTGTTGCTGCCAGCAGGGAGCAGGATCTGGACTGATTCTATTCAAATGCTTTTCCTGTACGAGTGTTGGCAGTGAAAGCAACGATGGATGCACCAATGTAAAGGGGATTGTGTGCTGAACAGGTCCAGCACCAGCTTTCAATACTGGCTCTTCTGCTGTGGGAGCAGAGGCCAAACGTTCGTGCTGTACTCACTGTGCTGCTGGGCAGCTGAGAGACACCACCTGAGAATTCGGATTCAAATGGACTTTTAGGTATGAAGCCGAGGAGAGACTGCAATGATGGTGACCCCGTTGCAAAGCTGCTTGTGTGCTGAAGAAGCAGAGCACTAGCTTTCCCTGCTGCTCCTTCTGCCGTGTGAGCAGATGCCACTGTTCATTCTGTGCTGTGTTGCTGCCAGCAGGGAGCAGGCTCTGGACGGATTCTATTCAAATGCTTTTCCTGTATGAGTGTTAGCAGTGAAAGCAACGATGGAGGCACCAATGTAAAGGGGATTGTGTGCTGAACAGGTCCAGCACCAGCTTTCAATCCTGGCTCTTCTGCTGTGGGAGCAGAGGCCAAACGTTCGTGCTGTACTCACTGTGCTGCTGGGCAGCTGAGCGACACCACCTGAGAATTCGGATTCAAATGGACTTTTAGGTATGAAGCCGAGGAGAGACTGCAATGATGGTGACCCCGTTGCAAAGCTGCTTGTGTGCTGAAGAAGCAGAGCACTAGCTTTCCCTGCTGCTCCTTCTGCCGTGTGAGCAGATGGCACTGTTCATTCTGTGCTGACTGTGTTGCTGCGCAGCAGAGAGCAGCCTCTGGACTGATTCCATTCAAATGCTTTTCCTGTATGAATGTGAGCAGTGAAAGCAACGATGGAGGCACCAATGTAAAGGTGATTGTGTGCTGAACAGGTCCAGCACCAGCTTTCAATCCTGGCTCTTCTGCTGTGGGAGCAGAGGCCAAACGTTCGTGCTGTACTAACTGTGCTGCTGGGCAGCTGACAGACACCACCTGAGAATTTGGATTCAAATGGACTTTTAGGTATGAACCCGAGGAGAGACTGCAATGATGGTGACCCCGTTTCAAAGCTGCTTGTGTGCTGAAGAAGCAGAGCACTAGGTTTCCCTGCTGCTCCTTCTGCCGTGTGAGCAGATGCCACTGTTCATTCTGTGCTGACTGTGTTGCTGCGCAGCAGAGAGCAGCCTCTGGACTGATTCCATTCAAATGCTTTTCCTGTATGAAAGTGAGCAGTGAAAGCAACGATGAATGCACCAATGTAAAAGGGATTGTGTGCTGAACAGGTCCAGCACCAGCTTTCAATCCTGGCTCTTCTGCTGTGGGAGCAGAGGCCAAACGTTCGTGCTGTACTAACTGTGCTGCTGGGCAGCTGAGCGACACCACCTGAGAATTCGGACTCAAATGGACGTTTAGGTATGAAGCCGAGGAGAGACTGCAATGATGGTGACCCCGTTGCAAAGCTGCTTGTGTGCTGAAGAAGCAGAGCACTAGCTTTCCCTGCTGCTCCTTCTGCCGTGTGAGCAGATGCCACTCTTCATTCTGTGCTGACTGTGTTGCTGCGCAGCAGAGAGTAGCCTCTGGACTGATTCCATTCAAATGCTTTTCCTGTATGAATGTGAGCAGTGAAAGCAACGATGGAGGCACCAATGTAAAGGTGATTGTGTGCTGAACAGGTCCAGCACCAGCTTTCAATCCTGGCTCTTCTGCTGTGGGAGCAGAGGCCAAACGTTCGTGCTGTACTAACTGTGCTGCTGGGCAGCTGGGAGACACCACCTGAGAATTTGGATTCAAATGGACTTTTAGGTAGGAAACCGAGGAGAGACTGCAATGATGGTGACCCCGTTGCAAAGCTGCTTGTGTGCTGAAGAGACACAGCACTAGCTTTCCCTGCTGGTCCTTCTGCCGTGTGAGCAGATGCCCCTGTTCATTCTGTGCTGTGTTGCTGCCAGCAGGGAGCAGGCTCTGGACTGATTCTATTCAAATGCTTTTCCTGTACGAGTGTTGGCAGTGAAAGCAACGATGGATGCACCAATGTAAAGGGGATTGTGTGCTGAACAGGTCCAGCACCAGCTTTCAATCCTGGCTCTTCTGCTGTGGGAGCAGAGGCCAAACGTTCGTGCTGTACTCACTGTGCTGCTGGGCAGCTGAGAGAGACCGCCTGAGAATTTGGATTCAAATGGACTTTTAGGTATGAAACCGAGGAGAGACTGCAATGATGGTGACCCCGTTGCAAAGCTGCTTGTGTGCTGAAGAAGCAGAGCACTAGCTTTCCTTGCTGCTCCTTCTGCCGTGTGAGCAGATGCCACTGTTCATTCTGTGCTGACTGTGTTCCTGCGCAGCAGAGAGCAGGCTCTGGACTGATTCCATTCAAATGCTTTTCCTGTATGAAAGTGAGCAGTGAAAGCAACGATGGAGGCACCAATGTAAAGGGGATTGTGTGCTGAACAGGTCCAGCACCAGCTTTCAATCCTGGCTCTTCTGCTGTGGGAGCAGAGGCCAAACGTTCGTGCTGTACTCACTGTGCTGCTGGGCAGCTGAGAGACACCACCTGAGAATTCGGATTCAAATGGACTTTTAGGTATGAAGCCGAGGAGAGACTGCAATGATGGTGACCCCGTTGCAAAGCTGCTTGTGTGCTGAAGAAGCAGAGCACTAGCTTTCCCTGCTGCTCCTTCTGCCGTGTGAGCAGATGCCACTATTCATTCTGTGCTGTGTTGCTGCCAGCAGGGAGCAGGCTCTGGACGGATTCTATTCAAATGCTTTTCCTGTATGAGTGTTAGCAGTGAAAGCAACGATGGAGGCACCAATGTAAAGGGGATTGTGTGCTGAACAGGTCCAGCACCAGCTTTCAATCCTGGCTCTTCTGCTGTGGGAGCAGAGGCCAAACGTTCGTGCTGTACTCACTGTGCTGCTGGGCAGCTGAGCGACACCACCTGAGAATTCGGATTCAAATGGACTTTTAGGTATGAAGCCGAGGAGAGACTGCAATGGTGGTGACCCCGTTGCAAAGCTGCTTGTGTGCTGAAGAAGCAGAGCACTAGCTTTCCCTGCTGCTCCTTCTGCCGTGTGAGCAGATGCCACTGTTCATTCTGTGCTGACAGTGTTGCTGCGCAGCAGAGAGCAGCCTCTGGACTGATTCCATTCAAATGCTTTTCCTGTATGAATGTGAGCAGTGAAAGCAACGATGGAGGCACCAATGTAAAGGTGATTGTGTGCTGAACAGGTCCAGCACCAGCTTTCAATCCTGGCTCTTCTGCTGTGGGAGCAGAGGCCAAACGTTCGTGCTGTACTCACTGTGCTGCTGGGCAGCTGACAGACACCACCTGAGAATTTGGATTCAAATGGACTTTTAGGTATGAACCCGAGGAGAGACTGCAATGATGGTGACCCCGTTTCAAAGCTGCTTGTGTGCTGAAGAAGCAGAGCACTAGCTTTCCCTGCTGCTCCTTCTCCCGTGTGAGCAGATGCCACTGTTCATTCTGTGCTGACTGTGTTGCTGCGCAGCAGAGAGCAGCCTCTGGACTGATTCCATTCAAATGCTTTTCCTGTATGAAAGTGAGCAGTGAAAGCAACGATGAATGCACCAATGTAAAAGGGATTGTGTGCTGAACAGGTCCAGCACCAGCTTTCAATCCTGGCTCTTCTGCTGTGGGAGCAGAGGCCAAACGTTCGTGCTGTACTAACTGTGCTGCTGGGCAGCTGAGAGACACCACCTGAGAATTCGGATTCAAATGGACGTTTAGGTATGAAGCCGAGGAGAGACTGCAATGATGGTGACCCCGTTGCAAAGCTGCTTGTGTGCTGAAGAAGCAGAGCACTAGCTTTCCCTGCTGCTCCTTCTGCCGTGTGAGCAGATGCCACTCTTCATTCTGTGCTGACTGTGTTGCTGCGCAGCAGAGAGCAGCCTCTGGACTGATTCCATTCAAATGCTTTTCCTGTATGAATGTCAGCAGTGAAAGCAACGATGGAGGCACCAATGTAAAGGGGATTGTGTGCTGAACAGGTCCAGCACCAGCTTTCAATCCTGGCTCTTCTGCTGTGGGAGCAGAGGCCAAACGTTCGTGCTGTACTAACTGTGCTGCTGGGCAGCTGGGAGACACCACCTGAGAATTTGGATTCAAATGGACTTTTAGGTAGGAAACCGAGGAGAGACTGCAATGATGGTGACCCCGTTGCAAAGCTGCTTGTGTGCTGAAGAGACACAGCACTAGCTTTCCCTGCTGGTCCTTCTGCCGTGTGAGCAGATGCCCCTGTTCATTCTGTGCTGTGTTGCTGCCAGCAGGGAGCAGGCTCTGGACTGATTCTATTCAAATGCTTTTCCTGTACGAGTGTTAGCAGTGAAAGCAACGATGGATGCACCAATGTAAAGGGGATTGTGTGCTGAACAGGTCCAGCACCAGCTTTCAATCCTGGCTCTTCTGCTGTGGGAGCAGAGGCCAAACGTTCGTGCTGTACTAACTGTGCTGCTGGGCAGCTGAGACCGCTTGAGAATTTGGATTCAAATGGACTTTTAGGTATGAACCCGAGGAGAGACTTCAATGATCGTGACCCCGTTTCAAAGCTGCTTGTGCGCTGAAGAAGCAGAGCACTAGCTTTCCCTGCTGCTCCTTCTGCCGTGTGAGCAGATGCCACTGTTCATTCTGTGCTGACTGTGTTCCTGCGCAGCAGAGAGCAGCCTCTGGACTGATTCCATTCAAATGCTTTTCCTGTATGAAAGTGAGCAGTGAAAGCAACGATGGTGGCACCAATGTAAAGGGGATTGTGTGCTGAACAGGTCCAGCACCAGCTTTCAATCCTGGCTCTTCTGCTGTGGGAGCAGAGGCCAAACGTTCGTGCTGTACTCACTGTGCTGCTGGGCAGCTGAGAGACACCACCTGAGAATTTGGATTCAAATGGACTTTTAGGTATGAAACCGAGGAGAGACTGCAATGATGGTGACCCCGTTGCAAAGCTGCTTGTGCGCTGAAGAAGCAGAGCACTAGCTTTCCCTGCTGCTCCTTCTGCCGTGTGAGCAGATGCCACTGTTCATTCTGTGCTGACTGTGTTGCTGCACAGCAGAGAGCCGCCTCTGGACTGATTCCATTCAAATGCTTTTCCTGTATGAAAGTGAGCAGTGAAAGCAACGATGAATGCACCAATGTAAAAGGGATTGTGTGCTGAACAGGTCCAGCACCAGCTTTCAATCCTGGCTCTTCTGCTGTGGGAGCAGAGGCCAAACGTTCGTGCTGTACTAACTGTGCTGCTGGGCAGCTGAGAGACACCACCTGAGAATTCGGATTCAAATGGACTTTTAGGTATGAAGCCGAGGAGAGACTGCAATGATGGTGACCCCGTTGCAAAGCTGCTTGTGTGCTGAAGAAGCAGAGCACTAGCTTTCCCTGCTGCTCCTTCTGCCGTGTGAGCAGATGCCACTGTTCATTCTGTGCTGTGTTGCTGCCAGCAGGGAGCAGGCTCTGGACGGATTCTATTCAAATGCTTTTCCTGTATGAGTGTTAGCAGTGAAAGCAACGATGGAGGCACCAATGTAAAGGGGATTGTGTGCTGAACAGGTCCAGCACCAGCTTTCAATCCTGGCTCTTCTGCTGTGGGAGCAGAGGCCAAACGTTCGTGCTGTACTCACTGTGCTGCTGGGCAGCTGAGCGACACCACCTGAGAATTCGGATTCAAATGGACTTTTAGGTATGAAGCCGAGGAGAGACTGCAATGATGGTGACCCCGTTGCAAAGCTGCTTGTGTGCTGAAGAAGCAGAGCACTAGCTTTCCCTGCTGCTCCTTCTGCCGTGTGAGCAGATGCCACTGTTCATTCTGTGCTGACTGTGTTGCTGCGCAGCAGAGAGCAGCCTCTGGACTGATTCCATTCAAATGCTTTTCCTGTATGAATGTGAGCAGTGAAAGCAACGATGGAGGCACCAATGTAAAGGTGATTGTGTGCTGAACAGGTCCAGCACCAGCTTTCAATCCTGGCTCTTCTGCTGTGGGAGCAGAGGCCAAACGTTCGTGCTGTACTAACTGTGCTGCTGGGCAGCTGACAGACACCACCTGAGAATTTGGATTCAAATGGACTTTTAGGTATGAACCCGAGGAGAGACTGCAATGATGGTGACCCCGTTTCAAAGCTGCTTGTGTGCTGAAGAAGCAGAGCACTAGGTTTCCCTGCTGCTCCTTCTCCCGTGTGAGCAGATGCCACTGTTCATTCTGTGCTGACTGTGTTGCTGCACAGCAGAGAGCCGCCTCTGGACTGATTCCATTCAAATGCTTTTCCTGTATGAAAGTGAGCAGTGAAAGCAACGATGAATGCACCAATGTAAAAGGGATTGTGTGCTGAACAGGTCCAGCACCAGCTTTCAATCCTGGCTCTTCTGCTGTGGGAGCAGAGGCCAAACGTTCGTGCTGTACTAACTGTGCTGCTGGGCAGCTGAGAGACACCACCTGAGAATTTGGATTCAAATGGACTTTTAGGTATGAAACCGAGGAGAGACTGCAATGATGGTGACCCCGTTGCAAAGCTGCTTGTGTGCTGAAGAAGCAGAGCACTAGCTTTCCTTGCTGCTCCTTCTGCCGTGTGAGCAGATGCCACTGTTCATTCTGTGCTGACTGTGTTCCTGCGCAGCAGAGAGCAGGCTCTGGACTGATTCCATTCAAATGCTTTTCCTGTATGAAAGTGAGCAGTGAAAGCAACGATGGAGGCACCAATGTAAAGGGGATTGTGTGCTGAACAGGTCCAGCACCAGCTTTCAATCCTGGCTCTTCTGCTGTGGGAGCAGAGGCCAAACGTTCGTGCTGTACTCACTGTGCTGCTGGGCAGCTGAGAGACACCACCTGAGAATTCGGATTCAAATGGACTTTTAGGTATGAAGCCGAGGAGAGACTGCAATGATGGTGACCCCGTTGCAAAGCTGCTTGTGTGCTGAAGAAGCAGAGCACTAGCTTTCCCTGCTGCTCCTTCTGCCGTGTGAGCAGATGCCACTGTTCATTCTGTGCTGTGTTGCTGCCAGCAGGGAGCAGGCTCTGGACGGATTCTATTCAAATGCTTTTCCTGTATGAGTGTTAGCAGTGAAAGCAACGATGGAGGCACCAATGTAAAGGGGATTGTGTGCTGAACAGGTCCAGCACCAGCTTTCAATCCTGGCTCTTCTGCTGTGGGAGCAGAGGCCAAACGTTCGTGCTGTACTCACTGTGCTGCTGGGCAGCTGAGCGACACCACCTGAGAATTCGGATTCAAATGGACTTTTAGGTATGAAGCCGAGGAGAGACTGCAATGATGGTGACCCCGTTGCAAAGCTGCTTGTGTGCTGAAGAAGCAGAGCACTAGCTTTCCCTGCTGCTCCTTCTGCCGTGTGAGCAGATGCCACTGTTCATTCTGTGCTGACTGTGTTGCTGCGCAGCAGAGAGCAGCCTCTGGACTGATTCCATTCAAATGCTTTTCCTGTATGAATGTGAGCAGTGAAAGCAACGATGGAGGCACCAATGTAAAGGTGATTGTGTGCTGAACAGGTCCAGCACCAGCTTTCAATCCTGGCTCTTCTGCTGTGGGAGCAGAGGCCAAACGTTCGTGCTGTACTAACTGTGCTGCTGGGCAGCTGACAGACACCACCTGAGAATTTGGATTCAAATGGACTTTTAGGTATGAACCCGAGGAGAGACTGCAATGATGGTGACCCCGTTTCAAAGCTGCTTGTGTGCTGAAGAAGCAGAGCACTAGGTTTCCCTGCTGCTCCTTCTCCCGTGTGAGCAGATGCCACTGTTCATTCTGTGCTGACTGTGTTGCTGCGCAGCAGAGAGCAGTCTCTGGACTGATTCCATTCAAATGCTTTTCCTGTATGAAAGTGAGCAGTGAAAGCAACGATGAATGCACCAATGTAAAAGGGATTGTGTGCTGAACAGGTCCAGCACCAGCTTTCAATCCTGGCTCTTCTGCTGTGGGAGCAGAGGCCAAACGTTCGTGCTGTACTAACTGTGCTGCTGGGCAGCTGAGCGACACCACCTGAGAATTCGGACTCAAATGGACGTTTAGGTATGAAGCCGAGGAGAGACTGCAATGATGGTGACCCCGTTGCAAAGCTGCTTGTGTGCTGAAGAAGCAGAGCACTAGCTTTCCCTGCTGCTCCTTCTGCCGTGTGAGCAGATGCCACTCTTCATTCTGTGCTGACTGTGTTGCTGCGCAGCAGAGAGTAGCCTCTGGACTGATTCCATTCAAATGCTTTTCCTGTATGAATGTGAGCAGTGAAAGCAACGATGGAGGCACCAATGTAAAGGTGATTGTGTGCTGAACAGGTCCAGCACCAGCTTTCAATCCTGGCTCTTCTGCTGTGGGAGCAGAGGCCAAACGTTCGTGCTGTACTAACTGTGCTGCTGGGCAGCTGGGAGACACCACCTGAGAATTTGGATTCAAATGGACTTTTAGGTAGGAAACCGAGGAGAGACTGCAATGATGGTGACCCCGTTGCAAAGCTGCTTGTGTGCTGAAGAGACACAGCACTAGCTTTCCCTGCTGGTCCTTCTGCCGTGTGAGCAGATGCCCCTGTTCATTCTGTGCTGTGTTGCTGCCAGCAGGGAGCAGGCTCTGGACTGATTCTATTCAAATGCTTTTCCTGTACGAGTGTTGGCAGTGAAAGCAACGATGGATGCACCAATGTAAAGGGGATTGTGTGCTGAACAGGTCCAGCACCAGCTTTCAATCCTGGCTCTTCTGCTGTGGGAGCAGAGGCCAAACGTTCGTGCTGTACTCACTGTGCTGCTGGGCAGCTGAGAGAGACCGCCTGAGAATTTGGATTCAAATGGACTTTTAGGTATGAAACCGAGGAGAGACTGCAATGATGGTGACCCCGTTGCAAAGCTGCTTGTGTGCTGAAGAAGCAGAGCACTAGCTTTCCTTGTTGCTCCTTCTGCCGTGTGAGCAGATGCCACTGTTCATTCTGTGCTGACTGTGTTCCTGCGCAGTAGAGAGCAGGCTCTGGACTGATTCCATTCAAATGCTTTTCCTGTATGAAAGTGAGCAGTGAAAGCAACGATGGAGGCACCAATGTAAAGGGGATTGTGTGCTGAACAGGTCCAGCACCAGCTTTCAATCCTGGCTCTTCTGCTGTGGGAGCAGAGGCCAAACGTTCGTGCTGTACTCACTGTGCTGCTGGGCAGCTGAGAGACACCACCTGAGAATTCGGATTCAAATGGACTTTTAGGTATGAAGCCGAGGAGAGACTGCAATGATGGTGACCCCGTTGCAAAGCTGCTTGTGTGCTGAAGAAGCAGAGCACTAGCTTTCCCTGCTGCTCCTTCTGCCGTGTGAGCAGATGCCACTGTTCATTCTGTGCTGTGTTGCTGCCAGCAGGGAGCAGGCTCTGGACGGATTCTATTCAAATGCTTTTCCTGTATGAGTGTTAGCAGTGAAAGCAACGATGGAGGCACCAATGTAAAGGGGATTGTGTGCTGAACAGGTCCAGCACCAGCTTTCAATCCTGGCTCTTCTGCTGTGGGAGCAGAGGCCAAACGTTCGTGCTGTACTCACTGTGCTGCTGGGCAGCTGAGCGACACCACCTGAGAATTCGGATTCAAATGGACTTTTAGGTATGAAGCCGAGGAGAGACTGCAATGGTGGTGACCCCGTTGCAAAGCTGCTTGTGTGCTGAAGAAGCAGAGCACTAGCTTTCCCTGCTGCTCCTTCTGCCGTGTGAGCAGATGCCACTGTTCATTCTGTGCTGACAGTGTTGCTGCGCAGCAGAGAGCAGCCTCTGGACTGATTCCATTCAAATGCTTTTCCTGTATGAATGTGAGCAGTGAAAGCAACGATGGAGGCACCAATGTAAAGGTGATTGTGTGCTGAACAGGTCCAGCACCAGCTTTCAATCCTGGCTCTTCTGCTGTGGGAGCAGAGGCCAAACGTTCGTGCTGTACTCACTGTGCTGCTGGGCAGCTGACAGACACCACCTGAGAATTTGGATTCAAATGGACTTTTAGGTATGAACCCGAGGAGAGACTGCAATGATGGTGACCCCGTTTCAAAGCTGCTTGTGTGCTGAAGAAGCAGAGCACTAGCTTTCCCTGCTGCTCCTTCTCCCGTGTGAGCAGATGCCACTGTTCATTCTGTGCTGACTGTGTTGCTGCGCAGCAGAGAGCAGCCTCTGGACTGATTCCATTCAAATGCTTTTCCTGTATGAAAGTGAGCAGTGAAAGCAACGATGAATGCACCAATGTAAAAGGGATTGTGTGCTGAACAGGTCCAGCACCAGCTTTCAATCCTGGCTCTTCTGCTGTGGGAGCAGAGGCCAAACGTTCGTGCTGTACTAACTGTGCTGCTGGGCAGCTGAGAGACACCACCTGAGAATTCGGATTCAAATGGACGTTTAGGTATGAAGCCGAGGAGAGACTGCAATGATGGTGACCCCGTTGCAAAGCTGCTTGTGTGTTGAAGAAGCAGAGCACTAGCTTTCCCTGCTGCTCCTTCTGCCGTGTGAGCAGATGCCACTCTTCATTCTGTGCTGACTGTGTTGCTGCGCAGCAGAGAGCAGCCTCTGGACTGATTCCATTCAAATGCTTTTCCTGTATGAATGTGAGCAGTGAAAGCAACGATGGAGGCACCAATGTAAAGGGGATTGTGTGCTGAACAGGTCCAGCACCAGCTTTCAATCCTGGCTCTTCTGCTGTGGGAGCAGAGGCCAAACGTTCGTGCTGTACTAACTGTGCTGCTGGGCAGCTGGGAGACACCACCTGAGAATTTGGATTCAAATGGACTTTTAGGTAGGAAACCGAGGAGAGACTGCAATGATGGTGACCCCGTTGCAAAGCTGCTTGTGTGCTGAAGAGACACAGCACTAGCTTTCCCCTGCTGGTCCTTCTGCCGTGTGAGCAGATGCCCCTGTTCATTCTGTGCTGTGTTGCTGCCAGCAGGGAGCAGGCTCTGGACTGATTCTATTCAAATGCTTTTCCTGTACGAGTGTTAGCAGTGAAAGCAACGATGGATGCACCAATGTAAAGGGGATTGA